>NC_091625.1:47573605-47876635 GCF_027580195.1 Bos mutus
GCAAATTATCCAGAAGATCAAGCTAAGATAATCCACGTAGGTAATTACTTTAAACAACAGATTTCCAATGTAAACAAAACAGCCTTCTTTTGAAAGAAGATGCCATTAAGGACTTTCATAGCTAGAAAGTCTTCAAAGATTCAGAGGGGCTAATATAGCTTGTGACTTTTAGTTGAACACAGTGTTCATTCACCATTTGAATATCATAGGATCCTGAAGAATTATGCTAAATCTACTCTTCCTGTGCCCCATAAATGGAACAAGTTCTGGATGACAGAACATATGTTTTGTTGTTGTTCAGTTGCTAAGTCTTGTTCAACTCTTTTGAGACCCCATGGACTATAGTCTCCCAGGCTTCTCTGTCCATGGAATGTTCCAGGCAAGAATAATGGAACGGGTTGCCATTTCCTTTTCTAGGGGATCTTTCCAAGCCATGGATTGAACGTGCATCTGCTGCACTGGCAGGCAGATTCTTTACCACTGAGCCACCACCAGGGAAGCTTAAACATTTGTTTACAACATAGTTTCTGAATATTTTAAGCCCCCTGTTGAGACCTACTGCTTGAAAATAATTGCCTTGCCTCTGTATAAGTATGTAAGAGGAATCACATATAGATTGCATGTGAAATCACAGAAATCACCAGTTATCTAAAGAAAGCAAAATTGCTTCACAAAGGAGCTATTATTTGTACAGATTTCAAAAGAATGTACAATAATTTAACCAGACAAAAATGAAAGGAAAAAGATCCTCCATCAAAATAAACAACCTGCCCAAGAAAACAGAACTGTGATGTAAATTGGATAGCCTGGAAAACATTGTGTTTCTTGAATGTGGTTATCATCTATGTATATTTTGAAAGAGAAAGACTATTTAATGAATAGGAAGCAGTAATTGAGAATTAATCTTTGAAAGATCTTCTGAAGTAATCCAAGGAGTTTGAGCTTTGCTGTAGAGGAAGCTGGAAAATAAGACAATATTTAAATGGGAAGGAAATGTATACCACATGATGACCTTGAGCAAATAGACAGGAAGAATGGGTGAAATAGTGTGATGCAGCATTTGAAGGCTCTTAAGAAAGCTGGCTGCAGTATTCAAAGGGAAAATGATGATAACTTGAACAAAGAGAGGAGTTGAGGCAGAAAAGATATCTTCTATTTTTATACTTACATCTTTAAATAACAGTATTCCCTACTTAAAGGAATCACAGTCATCATTAGGGATTATGCTGCCATGGGTCCAGAAAGATCTTTCTAACAGTGTGAATGGACAATGTAAATGATATGAACGGACAGCTCCTAAAGGACCTGGAAAAGGAGATTTTTGAAAGAGTGAGACTTGAATGACTTTGGGTACTGCACTTTCAAGAAAGAAAGGAAATAAAACAGCAGAAAGTGTATGAATATATGCATTCATTTTTGAAATAAGAAAGAATAGAAGTAGATATCAGTTTGCAAGGTAGCACTAGTGGTAAAGAACCTGACTGCCAATGCAGAAGACATAAGATATGTGAGTTTGATCCCTGGGAAAGGAAGATCCTGTGGAGAAGGAAATGGCAATCCACTCCAGTATTCTTGCCTGGAAAATCCCATTGTCAGAGGAGTCTGGAGGGCTACAGTCCATAGGGTCTCAAAGAGTCAGGCATGACTAGTGACTTAGCAGGCAGCATGCACAAGCCTTCTTGATGAGTCTGTCTTTTCTCAGTTCTATGTAGTATTTTGCATAACAGAGTCTAAGGAAATGAATAGACTATGAAAAGAAGTTGAGAAAAGCCTGCCATGTTCAACAGACACATCAAATTCCAAATATTTCAATGAGTGTGTATTTTATCAGTTTACTATGTAACTACCCCATGGCTAATATGTTCCAATTTTGTGATTTATTCTTCATTTGTATTAAGAGTTTTTAGACCAATACTAAAAGCTTTTCACTTGGCTGGTGATCAGTAAGCCCACCACAATATTTATTTAGGTAGATTTGCTTCTTGTGTCAATTAAAGGAAAATAAAATATCAAATCACCTGGAACCAACAGATTATTGTTAATACCTATGCATGAATATATCTTGATGCTTATTTGTATAAGTCTTTCTGTAATACAATTCAAATTATTTGGCTCCATACCAAGACAGAGTGTTAAGGAAAGTTGTTAAGTTTTTAAGAGGGATTACAATCTGGTAATTATAAATTTTTTTAAAAAAGAAAAAAGTCTCTGAATACTTCCACATTGCTTGTTCTTGGCAGTGGAGGATGTTAGCTGTTTCCCAGGGGTACTGTTGTGCTCTTCTACTGGAACACTTTAAAAGATAAAAACACCATAAGAGGCTCAAAGCTAAGGCAATCCTCAACAATTCTCTGAACATATCACAATGGTGAAGACTCAAATGTAGGAAGGAAACCTTCAAGTGCCAACTTCTCAAGTGAACTAATCTTCGATATTAGCCTTAGGAATACTACTGTTATTCTCAACTTTGAGTTTGTGTTGGTGTTAAATGTGTAAAGACCTTGGGGATATTTAATCTAAATAATAGTTCATGTGGGTTAGAAGAGGTTAGGTACCTGCTCCAGGTACAGTCTGTTCACTGTATGTGATGCTTTCGTTACAGTTCACTCACTACATCCTGGTGTAATGTCAGCTGCCAAAGGGTAGGTTTTTTCCAAGCAGGAGTTAGGAACAATTTCAAAGTCAACTACCGTTTTTATCATATTTGAATAAAACAACATAGTTTTTCAGTTAGTTTTAGAGAGAAAGTACTTTATGAAGTCAACCTTCATTAGTTTTCCAGTTTTAATCATATAAAAATGTAGAAGATTACTAAAGAGCAAAAAATAGTTAAAAATAAAACACCAGAAATTTGAATTAGAAGCACTCAGATAATAAACATAAAAACAGTAAAAGTTTTTGAATATTTTGAAAGTTAATGTAAGAATTGCATTCATAAAGTATTATGAAAATTAATTAGAATGAATAAATTAGCTATTAATTTTAATAACACAAGGAAAAATATATTGGAAATTAGACATGAAATTGTTTATTAAGTTGAAAAATTCTAGAAAGTATTTCTGAGAATGAAAATAATTATCTCCAGATATTTCAAGAACAAAACACACAAGCACACATTTATAATAGCTTACCTCATGATTTACATTAAAATGAAGCCAACTGACAGATGATTAGCTAAAGCTCCTATCAATTCTGTGATTCAATATTTTACGAGTAGCATAATAAAAAATTATCTAGAAAGTTCATGGTAATATTTTTTGCTTAATTATAGTCCTTTTAGGGGTCTCCATTTCACCATTTGTTTTCCACAGCAAATAATAACTGACAAAAATTTTGAGTGCTTATTGACCCAATTATTACTGGAATGGACAAGTGGGCTCTATTTGGTTTATCACAAACGCATAGAATATTTGAATAGAAGACCCACCAGAGATATTTTCTTATAGGAAGATTGCAGGTATTCAGTTTATCTGTTGATCTAAAAATTAAAAGAAAAATAATTGTGAAATGTTCCTTCAGTATCTATTTTGTTCATTTTTTAATGTGAAGTGAAAGTCATTCAGTTGTGTCCAACTCTTGCAACCCAATGGACTCTAGCCTGCCAGGCTCCTCTGTCCATTCCAGGCTCCTCTGGAATTTTCCAGGCAAGAATACTGGAGTGGGTTGCCATTTCTTACTCCATAGTTCTTCAATAGTTATAATAAATAATATAAAAGAAACAAAATTTGCAGAAGTACACAAAATTTACCTTTGAATGCATATAATGATATAACTGACTTACTATATGTCCAATCATTTATTCAGTTCAGTTCAGTCGCTCAGTCGTGTCCAACTCTTTGCCACTCCATGAATCACAGCACGCCAGGCTTCCCTATCCATCACCATCTCCCAGAGTTCAGTCAGACTCACGTCCACTGAGTCAGTGATGCCATCCAGCCGTCTCATCCTCTGTCATCCCCTTCTCTTCCTGCCGCTAATCCCTCCCAGTATCAGAGTCTTTTCCAATGAGTCAACTCTCCGCATGAGGTGGCCAAAGTATTGGAGTTTCAGCTTTAGCATCATTCCTTCCAAAGAAATCCCAGGGCTGATCTCCTTCAGAATGGACTGGTTGGATCTCCTTGCAGTCCAAGGGACTCTCAAGAGTCTTCTCCAACACCACAGTTCAAAAACATCAATTCTTCAGCCCTCAGCTTTCTTCACAGTCCAACTCTCATATCCATATATGACCACTGGAAAAACCATAGCCCTGACTAGACGGGATCTTTGTGGGCAAAGTAATGTCTCTGCTTTTCAATATGCTATTTAGGTTGGTCATAACTTTTCTTCCAAGGAGTAAGCATCTTTTAATCTCATGGCTGCAGTCACCATCTGCAGTGATTTTGGAGCCCAGAAAAATAAAGTCTGACACTGTTTCCACTGTTTCCCCATCTGTTTCCCATGAAGTGATGGGACCAGATGCCATGATCTTCGTTTTCTGAATGTTAAGCTTTAAGCCAAGTTTTTACTCTCCACTTTCACTTTCATCAAGAGACTTTTTAGTTCCTCTTCACTTTCTCCCATAAGGATGGTGTCATCTGCATATCTAAGGTTATTGATATTTCTCATATCAATATTGATGGTTAATCACTTATTAACCAACAAATTTGTTGAAAGCTGTTGATTAAGGCACTATGATCTCTCAGTTATGGATCATATTTTAAAGATTATTTCATTTAAAAAATGTCTAAACTATGTAGTTAGTTGCAGACAAACCAATTTGAACATTATTTCAAGTAAACTGCAATTCCTAAAAATCTATTTACAATACAAATCCACCTTTGAGGAGTTTATCTTGACAGTATGATAGATAGTGAACTTCCTAGTCATTTTCTAGCATATTTCTACCAGAAAGATAATAACTATATGCATTTTAAGTTATTAATACAACATATCTATGTTTAAAAAACATACTACACAAAGCTAATGCAAATTAAAAAAAAAAAAATCCTTCTTACCACTACTGCTAACTATAAACATGAATTTTCCAACCATTTCTTCAGCAAATTGCCTTCAGATCTCTAAATATACTAAGCCTGGAAATTTCTTCTAATAAACTTTAACATATACATTTTTCTATTTTTATTAATGTAATATATATTCATAATCAGAAAGAATCAAAGAATAAGAAAGGTTCATAATAAATAGAACCCTGCCTTACCATTTTTATAGTCAAATTCCTTCCTTACTTCATGGTACACTTCTAGATATTTCTTTTGAGAGTTAACTACTACTGATACTATTCCCATTCTTGCAGTTTTTTTGTCTTATATTAATAAAATTAATTTAATTTTCTCATAGTTAAGTCTGTATGGTATATCATTTTCCACCCTTTTACTTTTAATCATTGTGTATATGAGTTTCTTTTAGACAGCATTTAGTTTGGTTCTTTATTTCTGAGTACCTTTAAATTTGAACTATATTGTTCAAATGTTTGAACTATATTGTTCAAAGTCATTTGCCTTTAAATTCATTAACAATGTTTACCCTTTTACTATTTATTCTCATTTCTGTTCCTTGTTCCCCCTTTTCCTTGATTTTCATATTAATTGCTCATTTTTATTATTCAGTTCTCTTATATTGAATATCCAATAATAGATAATTAATTTTTAATTTTTATCAATTTGCTGAAATTTACTATATGGATTAACAGGATCTACCCTAATTTTATTGCATAGCTTGAAATTTCCTTCTCTGTTTTTGGTCTTGCTTTTTCTTGTCATTAATTTTTAGTTTTGGTTTTCCCCTGTGATGACTTTTTTTCTGTTATTATTTTGATCTTCCTCTTTTATATTATGAGGGCTCCTCAAGTATCTGGTGATTCTTGATTGCGTAAGCATATTTAATGATGAGGCAAAAGAAATTCTGCTGTAATCATTGTTAAAGGGTTAGACTTGTTGACTGAAGGGTTCTGCTTTACAGTATAGTTAGGTGGCCTTTGGTAAGGGTTCAAAAACATTTAGGGTCATTTTTTATTGTTATAGTTATTAGAGGGCACTGCAAATAAAGAACAGTGAACACTCATTACATCCTTGCAATGTTTTTTTACACATATTTTGTTCAATATTTTAACTAATTGAATCCATAAACCTGCCCTATGAGTTAGATGGGAATATTTTTGCTTTTTTTTAATTAAGAACATTTGGTTTTGGCATGTCATAGGGCAGGTGCAAGACATTCTTAAGTGTAGGAAAATCTTCCTTTGTCCTCCTCAATTTGGAATTGTTCTCAGATTCCTTCTACAGAGTAAATGAGTGTGAAGATCCACCTTTTATTTGGAACTCAATATTTTCCAGGAGTTTAAGATTTTCTCTGTTGGTCTCATTACCCACCAAGGTTGTTTCTTTACTTCTCCAGATTACTTATCTAATTGACAGAAAGCACTTCCTTTTGACCTGTAGAAAATACAAAACTGGCATCAGATCATTCTAAGCAGGAAGGTGAATAAAGTGATAATGTATATGAAAATTTTCAACCCATTCCTTCTTACAAACTCTATTTCCTGTTGTTCTCTGTTTTGCTTGATTTTCAGACTACATGCCTGCAGGTTTTATAGAATTGGGCTTACTCCATGACTGTGACTCTCGTATACGTAAATTTGGCTTAACTTCTTTAAATTACTACACCAGTCATTATTGAACCATCTGATTTCCCATGTTAAGCAATCTTTGAAGTCATATATGAACTAATGGTATTTTCCAATGTTGTTCATTGTAGTAGGTCAATACCTTTATGGATTTATTTTTCTACGATTTTATTAGGATCTTGAAGAAGTGATATATTCAAATTGATGGAATGTCTTCAACTGAAACTTATTACAAATCTTGGCAGTATCTTTGAGACTTCGTAACCTACATTTTGTTGGAGAAGGCAATGGCACCCCACTCCAGTACTCTTGCCTGGAAAATCCCATGGGCGGAGGAGCCTGGTAGGCTGTAGTCCATGGGGTCGCTAAGAGTCAGACACGACTGAGCGACTTCCCTTTCACTTTTCACTTTCATGCAGTGTTTTTGCCTGGAGAATCCCAGGGACGGGGGAGCCTAGTCGGCTTCCGTCTATGGGGTCGCACAGAGTCAGACACGACTGAAATGACTTAGCGGCAGCAGCAGCAGCAGCAACCTACATTTTGTAACTTTGTACTGCCATTTCTAAAATTATGGGAATGATCGGAAATGGAAGTAAATTATATTCTTAGTTATGTATGTGTATGCTTAGTTACCCACTTGTGTCCAACTCTTTGTGACCCCATTTCTCTGTAGCCTGCCCGGGTTCTTTGTTCATGGGATTCTGCAGGCAAATACTGGAGTGGGTACCCATCCCCTTTGCCAGGGGATCTTCCCGATTCAGAGATCAAACCCAGGAATCCAGCATTTTTGGTTAAGATATTTAAAATATTGCACTTTGACAATGAAAAGACAGTATTATTTTTGCTCAAATGTGTAGGCATTCAATTTGTAATATTCACTGAAGTTAGAAGATGCATATTTATACTCTGTTAACACAACTGCTACCTAATCATCTCCTTCTCTTTTACCTTATGATTTAAAAATCAGTTTATGAATAAAAAATGCTTATAAATAAGAGATGAATGATTGTTTATAAAAGGCCAGAAGAAAAAAAATTAGGAAAAAATGTTAGTCTTTCTTTTATGTTTATATCTAAATTTTGAGTATTCAGTATTTATTAAGTGGAGGCAATAAAAAATATTTTACTTTGGCAATCTATTCTCATACTAGTACTCACTAAACTTAGAAATAAGCTAGAATTAAGAAATCTAAATTGAATATTATATAATGAGCATTTATGCATTTGCTCCACAATTAAAAGTAAGGGCATCCTGCATTTTTTGAATAGATGGTATATACTTTTATGTCTTTATACATTGTTACACATATCTTTCAGTATACTGAAAAAGTTTTCAAAACTTAAAACATTGATGATGAGTGACCTAAGACTAGGCATTCTGTTAATGCAATTGCCACACATATATAGGATTTTGTCATATCTCTCATTATAATAATATTTTAGTACTTTATTTTTACTGCTGTCTCTTTGCCTTCTTTTACTCTCACTGTGTTGACTTATACTGCTTAATGCAAACATTTCTCTACTCACATTATAAAGGTTTCTATATGCCTGAGTACAAGAATTCCAGTAAGATAATTGGCTAACATTAGAATACGCTGAGCAGAGTTTCAACCCATTTAAAACTTGGTTGAGGAATATGATCTTTTCCCAAGCAAAAATTGACATAGATTATGTTCAGTCACCTTCATAGAAAATTGAATAATATCTCTTGTAAAATATTTTTCTCCTAAATACCAATAAATATAATACCCAATGTCAATAAATGTAATATTTTTTTTTTTATTTTTTAAACAAGACATTTTAAAATTATATATTTTTCATAATATTAAAGGTTAATTTTCTTTATTATTTTAATGTCATATATGGAGTCCCTTGTGGCTCAGAGGTTAAAGCGTCTGCCTGGAATGCGGGAGACCCAGGTTCAATCCCTGGGTTGGGAAGATCCCCTGGAGAAGGAAAATGGCAACCCACTCCAGTACTCTTGCCTGGATGTCATATATATATGTATATATAAATCTCTATGTAAAGATGATCTTTTACAAAATATTTTTAGTATTAAAGAAAGATAATTATTGTACACTTCCAATTAGGAAAATAGGTATAAATAGTAGGAGACAACAATAATGGAATATTATTCATGCCTTGAAATATGTTTCTACAGGAACGTGGTATAATTGAAAGTGAAAGTGTTAGTCACTCAGTCATGTCCTACTCTTTGACACCTCATGGACTGTAGCCCACCGGGCTCTTCTGTCCATGGAAAATTCCAGGCAAGAATACTGGAGTAGGCAGCCATTCCCTTCCCAAGGAATCTTTCTGACCCAGGGATCAAACCTATGTTTCCTGCATTGCAGGCAGATTCTTTACCATCTGAACCACCAAAATCAAGAAATAGTTAAATATGCACAAAGGATACATACACACGTCCAAAATATCTTACAGAATATACTGTTGTTGTTCGGTTTCTAAGTTGTGTCCGCCTTTTTGAGACCCCATGGACTGCAGCACACCAAGCTTCCCTGTCTTTTACTATCTCCCAAAGTTTGCTTAAACTCATGTCCATCGAGTCCGTGATGCCATCCATCCATCTCATCCTCTGTTGTCCCCTTCTCCTCCTGCCCTCAGTCTTTCTCCGCATCATGATCTTTTCCAGTGAGTTGGCTCTTCACATCAGGTGCCCAAATTATTGTAGTTCAACTTCATCATCAATCCTTCCAGTGAATATTCAGGGTTGATTTCCTTTAGGATCGCCTAGTTTGATCTCCTTGCTGTCCAAGGGACTCTCAAAAGTCTTCCCCAGCACTATATTTCAAAAGCATCAATTCTTCAGTGCTCAGCTAACTCTCAACATCCATACATGAATACTGGGAAAAAACATAGCTTTGACTCTTCAGATCTATTATATTAAATGATTTCCTTGGGAACTGTGACTATAGATTTTTTTAATGTTTTTCAAATCAGAGTTTTCTATTTTTTTTTTTTGCTGAGAAAAATGAAAGAAATTAACAATACACATACACAGGAATAGAATAAACTCTAAATGGATCAAGAGTATAAAGGTAAAAAGTGAAACAATACAGTATTAGAAGATAACATAAATAAATTCCTCTATAATTCTGATATATGGAAAATGTTCAAACCATGCAGCCAAACACTTTGCTATACTTGATTACATAAACGTTTTAAAAAATATGCAATCCAAAACTTAATTTTAAATGCATAAACACCAACAACAAACTGAGATAAACTTATTTTCAATATATACATGAATTTACATATATGTGCACAATAAGTATGTGAATATATATGCATATATATATATATAATATTACATATGTTAGCTATGAATATGCATTATACAGAGTGAAAATGACTAAAAGCCTCAATTAAAATTTGGCAAACAATATGTTTAAATGTCCCTTAACCATATTAAAAGATATTCAGTATCACTCCCAGTTAGAGAAGACAAATGCATAATACAGTGAGATGTCACATCTCGGTGAAGAGATTGGCAAACATTTTGAAGTATGCTAACACATTCATTTGGCAAGGATTTGGGAATAAAGAGACTCTCATTATTGCTGGTAGACATGCAAAACTGGTAAATTATATTGGAAAGAAATTTGAAAATTCTAACAAAATATGTGTACATTTACCTTTCAACTCTGACACTCCACTTTTGGTAATTTACCCTGAAGTTGTATAAATGCAGCAATACAAAAATGTGTATGCACCACATAATTCATTACAACATTGCTTATAATTACAAACATGATATCATGTATGAAACGAGTTGCCAGTCCAGGTTCTATGCAGGATACTGGATGCTTGGGGCTAGTGCACTGGGACGACCCAGAGGGATGGTATGGAGAGGGAGGAGGGAGGAGGGTTCAGGATGGGGAACACATGTATACCTGTGGCGGATTCATTTTGATATTTGACAAAACTAATACAATTTGTAAAGTTTAAAAATAAAATTAAATTAAAGAAAAAAAAGAGCCATTGTGTGAAAAGAGATACTTGCCGTCAACGAAGCGTCCATAACAGTGTATTCTCTCTGCTTTGTGTTACACTAGCTGTTAAGGGTGCCTATGTCAGTACTCAAGGTCTGCTGCTGCTGCTAAGTTGCTTCAGTTGTGTCCGACTCTGTGCGACCCCATAGACGGCAGCCCACCAGGCCCCGCCATCCCTGGGATTCTCCAGGCAAGAACACTGGAGTGGGTTGCCATTTCCTCCTCCAGTGCATGAAAGTGAAAAGTGAAAGTGAAGTCGCTCAGTCGTGTCCGACTCTTAGCGACCGCATGGACTATCTACTACCAAATAAGAAAATATTTACCTAACCTTACTTATATACTCTGGAACTCCATTTCTGCCTGTTGCCATTAGATTTAAGGCAGGTCTGGGCATGTCAACCAAAAGAAGTTAACCATGATTCAGAAAGGAAACACTGTCAGTATTACTAATGGCTAATCAGAGAGAGAGAGCTTGGCAAAGAAAGGCCAATATTTAACTTGAGTCTTGAAAATAGTTCATTCTTCACCAAGAAATGTAGTATAAGTGCCTTTTTAAAACAAACATTTTCAAAGCAAAATTTTGAGATAACTGTAGCTTCAAAGGCAGTTGTAAAAAATAACAAAGGGATGTACTATACCCTTTACCCAGTATCTATAAATGGAAACATTCTGAAAAACTATAGTAAAATATCACAACCAGGATACTATTATAGTCAATATACAAAATAATTCCATCATTGCAAGTGTCCCTCATTTTTGTCCTCTTATAGCCTCATCTACTTCTCATCCACCACTCAGATCAGATCAGATCAGTCGCTCAGTCATGTCCGACTCTTTGTGACCCCATGAATTGCAGCACGCCAAGCCTCCCTGTCCATCACCAACTCCCGGAGTTCACTGAGACTCACATCCATCGAGTCAGTGATGACATCCAGCCATCTTATCCTCTGTCGTCCCCTTCTCCTCCTGCCCCCAATCCCTCCCAGCATCAGAGTCTTTTCCAATGAGTCAACTCTTCGCATGAGGTGGCCTAAGTCCTGGAGTTTCAGCTTTAGCATCATTCCTTCCAAAGTAAATCCCAGGGCTGATCTCCTTCAGAATGGACTGGTTGGATCTCCTTGCAGTCTAAGGGACTCTCAAGAGTCTTCTCCAACACCACAGTTCAAAAGCATCAATTCTTCGGCGCTCAGCCTTCTTCACAGTCCAACTCTCACATCCATACATGACCACAGGAAAAACCATAGCCTTGACTAGACGAATCTTTGTTGGCAAAGTAATGTCTCTGCTTTTGAATATGCTATTTGGTTGGTCATAACTTTCCTTCCAAGGAGTAAGCGTCTTTTAATTTCATGGCTGCAGTCACCATCTGTAGTGATTTTGGAGCCCAGAAAAATAAAGTCTGACACTGTTTCCACTGTTTCCCCATCTATTTCCCATGAAGTGGTGGGACCGGATGCCATTGTATTTCAGAAAACATTCGTTTTCTGAATGTTGAGCTTTAAGCCAACTTTTTCACTCTCCACTTTCACTTTCATCAAGAGGCTTTTTTATCTTTGCCAACCATTAGTTTGTTCTCCATTTCTATAATCTTGACAATTTAAGAATATTATATAAATAGAAACATACTATATGTAACTTTTAAGAGCTAGCTTTTTTTCACCCAGCATAATTCTCTGCAGATTGGTCTAGGTTGTGGTATATAATAATAATTCTTTCCTTTTTTATCATTGGGTAATTATTCTCTTTTTTTTAATATATATAGTTCATGAGGTTCTCACAGGAAGTTTACTAGAGTGGTTTGCCATTCCCCACTCCAGTGGACAATATTTTGTCAGAACTCTCTGCTATTACCCATTCATCTTGGGTGACTCTTCAAGGCATGGCTCATAGTTTCATTGAGTTATGCAAGCCCTTTCACCACAACAAGGAAGTGATCCTTGAAAGTCCTTTGGACAGCAAAGAGATCAAACCAGTCAATCTTAAGGGAGATCAGCCCTAAATATTCACTGGAAGGACTGATGCTGAAACTGAAGCTCCAATATTTTGGTCAACTGATGCGAACAGATGACTGATTGGAAAAGTCCCTAGTTCTGGGAAAGATTGAAGGCAGGAGGAGAAGAGGGTGACAGTATGAGATGGCTGGATGGTATAATTGATGCAATGAATATGAACTTGGGCAAACCCCAGGAGATGATGAGGGACAGGGAGGCCTGATGTGTTGCGGTCCATGGGGTTGCAAAGAGTTGGACACGACTGGGTGACTGAACGACAACAAAAATTTTGTTGTTATGGATGCACTCTAATTTTTTTACCTATTCACCTATCGAAGGTATCTGTGTTGTTTCTAGTTTGGAACTGTAATAAATAAGGCTGCTATGTACATAAATTTTAATTTCTCTGGGATAAATGCTCAAGGCTGCAAGTGCTGAAACATATGTTAGTTGCATGTTCAGTTTAGTTTAAGAAATTGCCAAGCTGTTTTACAGAGTTACTAAACCATTTTACATTCCCACCTGAAATAAGTTGTCTAGTTGTTCTGCACCTTTGCCTGCATTTGATTTTGTTCATGTTTTTATCTTTTGTTTGTTTTATTTTGTTTTACTTTAACCTTTGTGGTAAGTGTTCAGTGGTATTCATTGTGGTTTTAACTTCCATTTCTCTAATGATTAGTGATGTTTAACATCTTTTCATGTTTTCATTTGTTATCTATATATTCTTTTTGCTAAAATACTTCTTTTTGTCTTTTATTTCTTTCTTAGTTGGATTTTTAATTTTGATTGTAGAGTTTTGGGAATGGTTTATATAATCTCTATACTAATTTGATTTTTAAAGTATATAGAAAATATTTTACTCGAATCTGTAGTTTCTTTTTATCTTTTTAGAGGGTCTTTCACAGAGCGTGGGGCTAACGTCCATAGGATTGCAAAGAGCTGGACACAGCTGATTGATTTAACACTTCACAGAGCAAAAAACTTTAATTTTGATGAAGTCTATTTATTCAGTTTTCCTATTATGAACTATACCATGGTGTCAACCCTAAGAAGTCTCTGTCTAACATTAAATCCTGAAGAGGTTTCTACTTTTTTTTGTAAAAGCTTTGAGGCTTTACATTCTGCATTTAGTATATAGTCTACTTTGAGTTACTAAATGTCCAGTTGTTCCAAAAGCACTTCCTCCACTGAATTGCTTTTACACCTGTATCAGAGATCAGTTGGATATATTTATATGAATCTATTTGTCGATTTTCTGTTGTGTTCCACTGATCTATGTTTATATACCACATCAACACCAAAATTCTTGTTCATTGTACATAATGAACTATATGAAAGTTTAAGCATGTCTTGAAAAGAGGTAGATTGATCCCTTCCAATTTATTCTATTTTTTTCTAAAAAATTATTTTAAGTATTCTAGTCTCTTTTCCCATTCATATGGATTTTAGAATGATTGTATTATTATCTATATAAATCGTGTTGAAATTTTGATGGAAACTATATCAAATTTATGTATCAATTAAGGTAATATGTATTTCCATTTACATAGATATTCATTGATTATTTTCATCTGTATTTTATACTTTTCAGCACAGAAATTATGTTTATGTACATTATGTACATAATGTACATAATGAGCTTTCCTGGTGGCTCAGTGGTAAAGAATCTGATTGCAATGCAGTAGATATGAGTTCAATCCCTGCATCGGGAATGTCCCCGGGAGAAGGAAATGGCAACCCACTCCAGTATTCTTACCTGGGTAATCACATGGACAGAAGAGTCTTGCAGACTACACAGTCTATAAGATTTCAAAAAGAGCTGGACACAACATACTGTGATAGATTTACACCAAAGTGTTCACATTTTTGAGTTATTATAAATTATATTATAGTTTAAATATTTTGTTCATAGGTTTATTTCTACTATGTAGAAGAATAGTCTATTCTCATATGTGTAGTTTGTATTCCACCACCTTTCTGAACTCAATTAGTAATTTCAGAAATATTTCTTTTTTTGTAAATTACTTGGGATTATTTTTCAGATTCTTTTCCATTATCGATTATTGCAAAATACTGAATATAGCCCCTTGCCCTTATGCCTTTTATTTCTTGCTTTGCCTTATTGCACTGGTAGAACTTTCAGTAGTATATTGAGTAAGAATGAGAGTGAGCATCCTTATTCCTTGTCTTATTTACAAACTTACAGAGAAAGCTCTCAGTCTATCATCAATACCTGAGATGCTGGCTATAAATTGATGACAAGCACTCTTTACGAAGTTTAGAAAGTCTCCCTTTGGTCCTACTTTCCTGACAGTTTCATGATTAATTGGTGTTGTATTGTGTCCATTTATTTTTAATCAGTTGATACAATCATGTGATTTTTCTTCTTTAACCTGTTAAGATTTTGGGTTGCATTGATTGATTTATTCCAGGATAAACCCCATTTGTTTATGATACATACTTCTGTTTGTTAAAAGTAAGTGAAGAATTTTTGTGACTCCCTTCATGGAGGTTAATGATATGTAGGTTTTATTTGGTTTGGTTTTTGTACTGTCTTGATCTGATTTTGTTATCCTGATAACCCTAATCTTTTTAAATAAATTGAGAAGTTTTCTCTCCCCTGGTGTCTCAGACGGTAAAGAATCTGCCTGCAGTGCAGGAGACCTGGGCTTGATCCCTGAGTCAGGACAATCACCTGAAGAAGGGAATGGCTACCCACTCCAGTATTCTTACCTGGAGAATTCCATGGACGGAGGAGCTTGGCAGGCTACAGTCTATGGGACCACAAAGAGTCAGACATGACTGAGCAACTAACACACTGGAAGAGAATGTGCAGAATTAATATTGATTTTTCTTAAATTGTTTGGTAATGTTTTCTACGCAATAGGGATGAAATCCAGCAATCTACTTGGCCTTTTCTGACACCCCTCCAGCAAGACTGTTGAAATAACTTTCTACAGCCTGACCAGTGTTAGTGTTTAGGTCCTTACTCAGCCTTTTTTATTGTGGGATAAAAGGCACATTTGTTTCTTCTGTGTTTGGATGGAGTAGAGTGCTATGTCTAAAAGTTATGGGGTTTTTTGTTTGTTTGTTTGTTTTTGCTAGGATGGCCCTTTACTGATTCTTTAGCTAGAAGGAGTAGGCTTTAATGGGGGAGGGGTGTTTTGGTATATTTGTTAGTTTTCCTGGCTACCAGTTTCTTCATCTCCAAGTTTGAGACATGTGAAGCATGTGAGTCGCCTTATACCCATGAACAAAATATTTAAAATATAATTAATCTTTATGTTTTAGAATCTTTTTGTGTTTACTTTATATATATTGTGCAGGGTTTGGGTGCTTTTCTTTGTGCATAGTGGGAGAATAAAGAAAAATATGTCTACTTTTTCTTTCTGAAATTAGAAATCTCATTCTTTCCAGAATTTTTAATGTGGAATTTTAAGACTGACAACAATCTGTTTTAACACATATGCTAAGTTAACTTTCACACCATTCATCTCAGTTGCAATAAATGCATGAGTTAAATCTAAACATAGATTATCATATTCAAAGGGGTACTCAGTCAAAATATCAGTCAATTATGTGAACAAACACTTCTCATTTTTTTCCTATACTGAAAACATTATTCAAGAAAGAAAAAAGACTGGAGACTCAAGAAATACAGGAATTAACTTTGAAGAACCATAAGAATAAATAGAGAAATTAAGTCAGTAGTAATAACTGGGCATCAGGTCTAGATTATTTAAGACTTGAATAAGAATTTAGATACCTATGCATATTCTCCCTGCCAAAACAATAATTAAATCTTTGTTGCAATTCTATAGGTAAGAATTTAAATGATTTTAGTGGAAAACTGGAGGCACTGTATAATTAATGACATTAAAAATCACAATATGTTTACTCCTATTTCCCCTTTTTTCTATGTTTAAAGTTATATATTTGTTTACAAATTATATTTTGATGGCATACAGTTTCACTTGATTTTGATTTTAGATGTGTGAATACATTTTGCATATATTGTAATATATACATAATGTAAGCAGTGATTATTACAGAGATAATTTTATAAAACTAATTTTAAATGCAGAGTATAAAATCAAAAAATTATAATTAAATATTGGAATAATTTTGGACAAAAGAACTTTTGAACAGTAAAAAATATTTTAAAATGTAGCAATTTATAAAATAGTACTTAGAAAAAATGCAAAATGCAAAATAAAAGAAGAAATAGAAAATGTAATTTAGTACCCAGTAAATGTAGAAATAGTAATTTTAAAAAATACCCCATCCCACTCCTACCAAAGTCCTACAGTTTTAGGATTTTTTTAAAATGGTTGATCTGTAATGTTTGCTTCAAAAGAAAATGTTGTGCCCAAATTGTGCCACATCATAGAACAAGAATGGAAATTTTATAACTAATTTAATAAAAGTGAAAAATTAACACAATCTATTTAAATTGGCATAAGTAAAACCTACATACGCCATTGTGAAAAAATAGAGAAATGCATATAGCTTAATTTCATTTATATTTGAAGGCAATATGCACATGTTTTAAACTATTGTATAAACAAAGAAATGAAACACAAAACAGAGGAAAAATGTCTTCTAGTGGTAAGATTAGGCAGGTAAATAATGTTAATATGTTTAATTGCTTTTACTCATGGTGGATATGTAAGTATTCAATACATTGTTTTTCTTAATTCATGCATATATATTATATGTACACATATATGTATAGATATATTAGAAGAGATTAATTCTGGGAAGTTAGATTGCAAAAATAGAAAGATTATTACTTTTAATATAAAAATTAACCTGTATTTTTACATTATGTGTGTCTGTGTGCTTGTGAACAGAAATACTGTGTGTTCAATATATATTGAAAAAAGGTTTCCAAAGCTCCACACTAAAGTTTGCCAGTGTAATGCCTGGGATGTTTATGTAAACACTGGGGGTCCAATGATGGAGGACTTCTGTTTTTGTTTTCCAATAAAGTACATATTATTTAAATTATGTTTACAATTATATTAGACTCTTTTAAATATAAAATTATTAATTTAAAACTACAAAGGTAAACATAAAGCTCACTGATACACAAAGAAAACTTTCATTTTTCCCTATCCAAAATAAAACCCCAAGGTAAATTGGAATTGGTCAAACAGGAGATGGCAAGAATGATATCTTTGACATTTTATGAATCAGTGAACTTAAATGGACTGGAATAGGTGAATTTAATTCAGATGACCATTATATCTACTACTGTAGGCAAGAATACCTTAGAAGAACTGGAGTGGCCCTCATAATCAACATAAGAGTCCTAAATGCAGTACATGGGTGCAATATCAAAATGATAGAATAATCTATGTCCATTTCCATGGCAAACCATTCAATATCACAGTAATCCAAGTCTATGCCCCAACCACTAATGCACTGAAGAACTGATGCTTTGGAACTGCTGTTGGAGAAGACTCTTGAGAGTCCCTTGGACTGCAAGGAGATCAAACCAGTCAATCCTAAAAGAAATCAACCCTGAATATTCATTGGAAGGACTGATGATAAAGTTGAAGCTCCAATGATTTGGCCACCTGATGCAGAGTTGACTCATTAGAAAAGATCTTGATGCTGGGAAAGATTGAAGGCAGGAGGAGAAGGGGACAGCAGAGGATGAGAAGGTTGATCACTGACTCAATGCACATGAGTCTGAGCACATACGGGGAGACGGTGAAGGACAAGGAAGCTGGCATGCTGCAGTCCAAAGAGTCTGACATTACTGAGACAACTGAACAGCAAAAGTATATAGTAATGTCCTTATTAACTGTAGTTAATAAGCTTAAAATGATTTCCAGAGAGACTAAGAAATAGACATTGATTTTATTATTAAATTTTCCTAGTCTTAGAGGGAACTCATGGGAATATTATAAACCTTTGTCATATTTATGTAACATGAAGACTGGCCTTTTTATGCTAGACAATTTCTTATAGTCATTCAGAGTTCTAGTCACATTCTGTGGTTCACCAGATATCTGTATGACTAATGTATCTATTTACTAGAATTTATTTAAAAATTTTCTTCATCCTCCATTACATGCAAATGCTACACACTACTGAATGATTTTAGCCCATTGAAGGGGGTAGCCCTTAATCTAGTCTTCATAGCCCTTATAAACTTACAGTACACTTTCTTGTGTTTGTGTATGTTTTCCTTTCATTTTGGTCTACTCTATCCACTGTTTCTTCCTTCCATTAGTTACCAAATACCTAGTTTAGAAAAAATATCTTAATTACACAGAGCCTAATTTATTCTCAACTCAATTATGTTATACATAATATCTATTCTCAAGTATTTTTCTCTCATTATTTTGTATCTAGATTTAGTACTTTCATTTCTTAATTGCTGCCTTTATTCTCATTATTGCTTATGCTTATCAATAAATATTGTAGTATAGTTTTTAAAAAATTACTATCTCAAATTTAGTCTTCCAAAGGTATGTATTTAATAAGTGAGGAAAACAATACATTGTTGATTGTCTTGAATTTTGAAATTAATAACTTAAACAATAATCATTTCATAAGAACTAAAGATTTAGCCTGCAGTCTGCAAAAATTAAAGTCATTTTTAAAAAAAAATCTCAGTGCACAGGTGACTTGAAATCATATATTCTTAAGAGAAGTAAGAAAAAATAAACATTTCTGAACATACAAAAGTACATGTAATCTGTAATAATTTGGAAGACTAATGAGTCAAACCATACCTCTAAAATGTTTAGATTAGTCGGTTTCCCTGAATGAGTTCCAATATATTACTAAATTTCAAAATTTTACTAAGAATTCCAAACATTTTCTGAAACCTACATTGTATTCTAAAGACACAAAATATTTTGTAGGATTGCTATGAAAATTTATCACCCATGGGCAATCTGAAGCAAAGCTAACTAATTATATTATGTGGGCACAATAGACTAAAAGAGCAAACAGATACCAGATGGTGATAAAAGGGCAGTTATCAATAACACAGCAAGAAAGAATTAGCCACATCAATTAAATCTATCAAACCAGTAGGAATTAAAATAAGTAAGTTAATTTGCATGTATCTTCAACTCCCAAATATATAAAAAGTTAGATAAAATATCCATCTATCTACTGGTAGGCTTTCTACAATACCCAAGATTGACTTTTCAATTAAACATATCAGCCAGCAAAAAAGTTTCTCACACATTAAAAATGAGGTCCCCATTACTGTCTACTGATTCTGCTATGTTATTAATGGCAGAAAGCTACATGACAGTGGTCAATTGATAAAGACCCACATAGCTCAATATGCTCTTGAGAATCTACTATGATTAAAACCATGATACCACTTCCTAGAAACCTCTTCTCTCACTTAATGTCTGCTTACTGCTATTTTCATAGTCTTCATCACTATAGAGGTAAACATTAAAAAAGTCTAAATATGATATTTGGATTGTAATTTTCTAGGAGCAAAATAGAAGCCATTTAAGAAAACCAATTTGCTAGCAGTTGATTAAACTCTGGTCCATTCATTATTTTAACCATGTAGACTTTGTTTTGTGTTTGTGTGTTAACAGTCTTTCATCACATTTAGAAAATTTGCAGAAAAAGATTCAGTCTAGAAAGTAGCTACACTTTCAGATTGATTGTCTTTTATTTGCTAGTTTATTTTCCGCTCACTTTCACAGGACTATTTCTCCATAGAAGTGTATTTAAACTAGTCGACCAAAACAAGTGGAGCTGGAAAGGATATTGAATGACCTTGCGCCAGGCGGGTTTGGCTTAATACCTGGTCATTAACTAGACAGCTTTTACTGATAGTCCAAAAATTATTCTATGAGAAAGTGTTTCCTTTCTTCTGCCATCTGGTTTAGCATGATATTCCTGCAAAGCCAAAATAACTTTTAAGACAGAAATTTGTAAATTGGACAACAAGCACTGGAAATAATGTGGTCACAGTCTTTAACTCCCATCTAAAGTTTCACACATGCATACTAAGTCACTTCAGTTGTCTCTGACTCATAAAACTTAAAGAATTACCCAAATGTTTTCAACTTGAATGTGAGAGATCTCAGATTAAGGCATGAGACTTAAGACTTAAGACTGAAATATAATTAACTGACTTCCTTTTAAAGTGTAACCTTTTTTTAATGATTACCTGTTTTTAACAACATTAAACAGAGCATATTTAATTTAAATTACTCTTCATATTATTATTTACTGACTACAAAGACCTCTGTGAAAATGTTTATAATGGCTTTTTATCTTATCACCAAAAACTAAAAACAACCCAAAGATCTATCAACTGATGAATAGATCAACACAGTGTACTACATCTGTACAATAGAATGCTACTCAGTAATAAAAAGAAATAACTAATGGGATAGATGAATCTCATCACAAGGGAAAACATTTTTTTCCTATTTTTTTGTGTATCTATACAAGACGGTGAATGTTCACTAAACTTATTGTGGTAATCATTTAATGATGTAAGTAAGTCAAATTGTTGTGCTGTACACCTTAAACATATACTATATGTCAATTATATCTCAAAACTTTTCTCTGTTTGTCAACATCACTATAATATCTCAATACTTAACCCTCCACTTTCACATTTTGTATTTTTCAATAGAACTGCAAGCATAATAATGGAATTGATACATGGGGCAAGTGCTTGCTTTGAGTACATTTGAAATGGGGCATAACATTTTGATTCATATTTAAAGTACAAAGCAAAAACAAAAATAAATAAAAGGTCACACACCTCAAATAACCAACAAAGGGATATTTTAAGAAAGGTATGATTTATCAAGTGGACTATACAAAACATAAAGATCAGACACTTCCCTAATTCTGGCTTTGATATAGCTAACTCAGACATGTTCCCTCTTTACACCAAGTCACTGAAATAATAGCTGTCATTGCCCTACTAATTCAACTGACAACTTCATCTTGCACACGTGACTTGTCAAAAGGAAACTCCAAATATTAGCAAAGCAATCATCTGTTCTTTAAGTACCTTTTCTGGAGTTGGGTTACTCACTCCAACTGATCGAGTTTGTTTTTTGTTTTGTCTTATTTTACTTTGTCTTGTTTCATTTTCCTTAGAGATGATTTTGATGCAAATATTTTTTTAAAAGTTTCCATATTACTAATAAATTATTTGATTATTAGTACTCTACAGAGGAGCCTGAGGGCTACAGTTCATGGGGTTGCAAAGAGTCAGACACGACTGAAGTAACTTAACACTCACACATGCATGAACTCTTCTACTTTTAGACTATTTTAATCTTGAAGGAAAATACCATTAATTAATAAATATGCATAATAGAATGAATAAATAGTATAAATCTAGATAGAAGCAAAATATTAGAGAATAATGGTTGATATAGAGCCAAGTTCAGAGAATTTGAAGGGGGATGGAAAGCCTGGGGCAAGATACAGTGTGAAACTGTATTTTACAATATAGAGATATTTTGGCTTAGAAAGCAGAGCAAAAAATAATGAAAAACATTTAAGAGTTATTAAAATGAATATTGCTTATAGAATGAGCTGAGTCAAGAGACACTAAGAAAGTTTCATTTTGTAACAAATACCTGACAAATATTTTTAGTTGTGTATTTCAACAGCATTCATTTCAAGTTCCAGAAAGAAAAGGGGAATAAATAAGCAGATGTGAAATTGTAATATACCTCAGAGACAAGTATTTTCTTTTGGAATTCTGAAATAAAGTTATACTATTACTAGCAATAAAAAATGAAAATGCACTGATCAGTAGAAAATAGTATTCAAAATAATATCTTGTAATGATCAATCTTTTTTAAATAAATGTTTATATTATTATTGCTTCTGAATTATAGTGTTTGAACATGAACCATTTCGTGCTTTATGTACAGAACATCTACTAAAAGTGCAATAAAAATACTTCACCATCATTGTAAATTATACATATAAAATATGGTTTCTTGAAAGGTTTCAAGGAAGTGCATGTCTTTTAAAAATGAAAATTGGACCATTTTATTCCCTTGCTCAAAATCTTATATGTAATAAAGGACCATTAGTGTGTCAATAAAAATAACAGGTTTCCTGGCATAAACATAAATGTGTCTCCCACATAACTTCAGAAATACATTATTGAAAAGTAGTAATTTTGTTACCAAACAACATCAAATTGTTTATTTTGAAGTTTTGTTAATGGGACATTTATTATGAATTTCACATTAGGCTAAAATCCCCAACTAATTTCCTAAAATATAGTTAAAAACAGTAAAGCACCTGGTAGCAGTTTTTATGTAAAATACTTAAAATGGTGTTTCCTGATCACTGATTAATATGAATTGTTAATAAATGTTTGGCTGGCAAGCTTTAACACATACAGTTTGCACACTGTACCATAAACATCATGCCATGTTATAGCATGGGAAATAACAGAGGACTATATAAATATCTTACAAAACAGAAAGTTCAATATTTAAAAGCAATGCAAGTTACTATTTTTTACCAAGTAAGTTGAGGATGAAGCTGCAGTAAGTTGAAAGAAGAGAGGAGGAGCATAGAAGTAGTTATTGTTTGCCATGAGTATAGGTGATGCTACTGAGGAATGTACTCTGGGGATGAATTTCAAGGACAATCGCAGATTCAGAGGAATTAACAGATATCTGTTGTCTCAATGCTGCTAGAAGAAAGGCTATGAAAATCTTCAGGAAAGGTGATGTTCCCATTTAGTCTTAAAAAAAAAAAAAAACTCAAAATAATCCCTTGTACACTTGTGTTTATGCTTGTAAATTTCTTACTTGATGAAAGATACATGCCTTTTAAACAAAAGTCATCTTAACATATCACTTTCATACTCCTGGTTGTTTATTATATGCATGGACCTGATGGGATAAGGAGTGCCCAGGTATTTGGTTGGGCATTATATCTGGGTGTGTCTGTGATGATGTTTCCAGATGAGATTAGCATTTAAATTGGCATACAAAGTAAATCATAGTTCCCTGAGGATCTGAGTAGAACAAAAAGGGAGAAGGAAAGAGCATTTACTCTCTGCCGGACTTATTTCTCTGGACATATATCTTCTTTCTTCTGCCCTCAAACTAGGACTTACACCTTAGATTCTCTTGGTTCTCAGCCCTTTGGAGTTGGATTGGAATTACACCACCAGCTTTTCTGAGTTTTCAGCTTACAGAGGACAAGCTGGGCTTCTGAGCCACCACAATTACATGAGTCAACTCCTGATAGTAATTACCTTTTTATATATATGTGCGTGCGTGCGTGTGTGTGTGTGTGTGTGTGTGCGTATAGTATATATACATGTGTGCATACCCAGTTTCTTCAGTTGTGTCCAACTCTGTGCGATCCTGTGCAGTATAAACCCCCACCACGCCAAGGCTCCTCTGTCCATGGGGATTCTCCAGGCAAGAATACTGGAGTGGGTTGCCATGCCTTCCTTCAGGGGATCGTCCCAACCCAAGGATTGAACCAGTGTCTCTTATGTGTCCTGCATTGGCAGGTGGGTTACCACTACTACCACCTGGGAAGCCCCATATGCATATACATATATCTATCCAATACACACACAGAAACACATAAGCATACATGTACTTCATTTTATTGTGTTTCACAGATATTGTGATTTGTACAAGTTGAAGGTGTATGGCAACTCTGTATCTGCACTATTTTCCTAAGAGCATTTGCTCACTTAATGTCTCTGTGTCATATTTGTTAATTTTCAAAATATTTCAGACTTTATTATGATTGTATTTGTCATGGTGATCTGTGATCAACAGTCTTTGTTGTTACTGTTGTAATTGTTAATACTACTGTAATCAGCAACATGGACTCTGCCCATGTGAAACAGCAAGCTTCATTGATAAATGTATGTGTTCTGATCGCTCCACCCAACAGCTGTTTCCCATCGTTCCTCTCCTCAAGTCTCCCTATTGCCTGAGTTACAATAATATTGAAATTAGGCCAAGGAATAACCTTACAGTGGCCTCTAAGTGGTCAGGTGACAGGAAGAGTTGCACATCTCTTGCTTTAGCTCAAAACCTAAAAATGATTGCACTTACAGAAGAAGAAATGTGTAAAGCAGAGACCAACTGAAAGCTAGACCTTTTGTGCCAAACAACCAAATTGTTAATGGAAAGGAAAAGTATCGAAGAAAATTAAATTGCCATTCCAGTGAACACACAGATGATAAGAACATGAAGCAGTCTTATTGAGGATACAGAGAAAGTTTGAGTGGTCTGAATAGAAGATCAAACAAACCACAACATTCCCTTAGGCCAGAGCCTAATCCAGAGTAAGGTCCTGCTGCTGCTGCTAAGTCACTTCAGTCATGTCCGACTCTGTGTGACCCCATAGACGGCAGCCCACCAGGCTCCCCCGTCCCTGGGATTCTCCAGGCAAGGACACTGGAGTGAGTTGCCATTTCCTTCTCCAATGCATGAAAGTGAAAGTGAAAGTGAAGTCGCTCAGTCATGTCCGACTTATAGCGACCCCATGGACTGCAGCCCATGAATCTGCCCATGGGATTTTCCAGGCAAGAGTACTGGAGTTGGGTGCCATTGCTTTCTCCGGAGTAAGGTCCTAACTCTCTTCAATTCCAGGAAGGCTGAAAGAGGTAAGGAATCCGCAGGGGAAAAAAGGAAAAAAAAAAAAAAAATACTAAACCCAACAGAGATTGATTCTTGAGATTTGAGGAAAGAAAGCATCTCTACAACATGGAAGCACAAGGTGAAAAAGCTAACGTAGAAGTATAAGCTGCAGCAAATACTCAGGATACCTAGTTAAAATAGTGAATGAATGTGGTAACGCTAAACAGATTTCCAGAGTGTATCAGTTCAGTTCAGTCACTCAGTCATGTCCGAATCCTTACAACCCCATGAATTATAGCAGAGCAGTCTTCCCGGTCCATCACCAACTCCAGGAGATTACTTAAACTCATGTCCATTGAGTCAGTGATGCCATCCAACCATCTCATCCTCTGGGGTCACCTTCTCCTCCCACTTTCAGTCTTTCCCATGAGTTAGTTCTTCATGACAGATGGCCAAAGTATTGGTGCTTCAGCTTAAATATCAGTCCTTCCAATGAATATTCAGGATTGATTTCCTTTAGGATGGACTGGTTGGATCTCCTTACTGTTCAAAGGACTCTCAAAAGTATTCTCCAACACCACAGTTCAAAAGCATCAGTTCTTCGGCACTCAGCTTACTTTATAGTCCAACACTCACATCCATACATGACTACTGGAAAAACCATAGCTTTGAGTAGACAGAGCTTTTTTGCAAAGTAATGTCTCTGTTTTTCAATATGATGTCTAGGTTGGTCATAGCTTTTCTTCCAAGGAGCAAGTGCCTTTTAATTTCATGGCTGCAGTCATCACCTGCAGTGATTCTGGAGCCCCCCAAAATAAAGTCTGTCACTATTTCCACTGTTTACCCATCTATTTGCCATGGGACCAGTTGCCATGATCTTAGCTTTCTCAATGTTGAGCTTTAAGCCAACCATTTCAGTCTCCTCTTTCACTTTCATCAAGAGTCTCTTCAGTTCCTTTTTGCTTTCTGTCATAAGGCTGGTGTCATCTGCATATCTGAGGTTATTGATATTTCTCCCAGCAATCTTGATTTCAGCTTGTGCTTCTTCCAGCCCAGCATTTCTCATGATGTACTCCACATATAAGGTAAATAAGCAGTGTGACAATATACAGCCTTGACATACTCCTTTCCTGATTTGGAAACAATCTGTTTTTTCATGTCCAGTTCTAACTGTTGCTCCTTTACACACATACAGATTTTTCAGGGGGCAGGTCAGGTGATCTGGTATTCCCATCTCTTTTAGAATGTTCCATGGTTTGTTGTGATCCACACAGTCAAAGGCTTTGGCATAGTCTATACAGCAGAAATAAATGTTTTTCTGGAACTCGCTTTGTTTTTTTTTCATAATCCAACAGATAATCCAACAGCTTAATCTCTTATTCCCCTGCCTTTTCTAAATCCAGCTTGAACATCTGGAACTTCATGGTTCACATACCACTGAGGCCTGGCTTGGAGAATTTTGAGCATTACTTTGCTAGCGTGTGAGATGAGTGCCACTGTGTGGTAGTTTGAGCATTCTTTGGCATTGCCATTCTTTGGGATTGAAATGAAAACACCTTTTCCAGTCCTGTGGCCACTGCTGAGTTTTCCAAATTGGCTGGCATATTGAGTATAGCACTTTCACACCATCATCTTTTAGGATTTGAAATAGCTTAACTAGGAAAAACTTCATTAATTTTAGCAAGTTTATTTACTTTATTAATATTCAAATACTTATGGAATAATAAAAGACAGTGCTCCAATGAAGAATAGTTATGGTTCTATAACAGAAATATTGAAGAATTACTCAAAGCAAATATCTTAGAACACAACTCTTATTTCCAATGAAAACCATGTTTATTGAATGTGAACCAGGTATAAACCACTATGAGGCATAGAAGGATAAGGAAAATATGGTTAGACATAAAAAAAAAAAAAAAAAAATAGCTTAACTGGAATTTCATCACCTCCACTGGTTTTGTTCACAGTGATGCTTCTTAAGGCCCACTTGACTTCACATTCCAGGACGTCTGGCTCTAGGTGAGTGATCACACCATCATGATTATCTGGGTCATGAAAATCTTTTTTGTATAGTTCTTGTGTATTCTTGCCATCTCTTCTTAATATCTTCTGCTTCTGTTAGGTTCATACTGTTACTGTCCTTTTTTGTGTCCATCTCTGTATGAAATCTTTCCTTGGTATGTCTAATTTTCTTGAAGTGATCTCTAGACTTTCCCATTCTATTGTTTTCTTGTATTTCTTTGCATTGATCACTGAGGAAGGATTTTTTATCTCGCCTTGCTATTCTTTGGACCTCTGCATTCAAATAGATATTTCTTTCCTTTTCTTCTTTGCCTTTCACTTCTCTTCTTTTCATAGCTATTTGTAAGGCCTCCTCAGACAACCTTTTTGCATTTCATTTTCTTAGGGATGGTCTTCATCAATGCCTCCTGTACAGTGTCACAAACCTCCATCCATAGGTCTTCAGGCACTCTGTCTATCAGATCTAAACCCTTGAATTTGTCACTTTCACTGTATAATTGTAAGGTATTTTATTTAGGTCATACCTGAATGGTCGAGTAGTTTTCCCTACTTTCTCAGTTTTAGTCTGAATTTGGTAATAAGGAGTTCATGATCTGAGCCACAGTCAGCTCCCAGTCTTCCTTTTGCTGACTGTATAGAACTTCTCCATCTTTGACTGCAAAGAATATAATCAGTCGGATTTTGGTATTGACCATCTGGTGATGTCCATATATAGAGTCTTCTCTCGCGTTGTTGGAAGAGGATATCTGCTGTGACCAGTGCATTCTCTTGGAAAAACTCTTAGCCTTTGCGCTGCTTCATTATGTATTCCAAGGCCGAATTTGACTGTTACTCCAGGTATTTTTGATTTCCTACTTTTGCATTCAGAGTGTATGATACAGCCTACTATTTGAAGAAGACACTTGTAGAAGTTTCATAGCTTAAGAGGAGAAGTCAATACTTCAAAAATTAAAAGGGGGAGGAGCTAAGATGGCAGAGGAATAGGACGGGGAGACCACTTTCTTCCCCACAAATTCATCAAAAGAACATTTAAACGATGAGTAAATTCCACAAAACAACTTCTGAATGCCAGCAGAAGACATCAGGCACCCAGAAAAGCAACCCGTTGTCTTTGAAAGGAGGTAGGAAAAATATAAAAGACAAAAAAAGAGACAAAAGAGGGAGGGATGAAGCTCCGTCCTGGGAAGGGAGTCTTAAAAAGAGAGAAATTTCCAAACTCCAGGAAACACTCTCACTGCCGAGTCTGTGCCAAGCCTTGGAAGCACAGAGGGCAACATAACAGGGAGGAAAAATAAATAAACAATTAAAACCCACAGATTACGAGCCCAACGGTAAGTCCCCCAGCAGAGAAGCAGCGCAGACCCCTGCACCAGCCACTAGCAAGCGGGGGCTGGGCAGGGAGGCTCGGGCTGCATCGCTTAGAGTAAGGATCTGGCCTGAATGCCCTGAGCGCTATCTGAGCGAACTAATTTGGGCTAGCAAACCAGACTGTGGAATAGCTACCATGCGGAAAGCCAGCCCTAACCTAAGACACCGCCAGGCCCGCGTACAGAACAAAGGACTGAACAGAGATAGCCGGCTGCAGACCATCCCCCTCCAGTGACAGGCAGCCAGAGCCGGAAGGGGGCAATCGCAGCCCCAGACAGACAAAACTGTAAGCAGGCTTCTTTGCTAACTAAGACTTCTTGGGGCTCTGGACGGTCAACATCTGCCTGGGAAGGTTGCGCCGGTTATACACCCAGAAAACCGAGCGGCGGGGAGGCGATAAGTCGCAGCAGCCGCGGTTGCCAAACACTTCATCACCTGAGCTGCTCGGACCTGGGAAGGGCACAAAACGCAGGCCCAACCGAGTCTGCGCCTCTGAGGACTACCCGAGTGCCTGAACCTGAGTTGTTTAGACCTGGGAGGTGCAAGCAGCCCAGGGCCGGCTGAGGATGGATCCCGGCTGAGGATGGATCCCGGCAGAGCAACCTAGAGCCTGAGCAGTGTCGGCAGGGAGGCTACACACGCCGTGAGCGGGGGCAGGACCAGTGTGGCTGAGGCACTGCGAGCAAACACCAGTGTTATTTGTTTGCAGCGTCCCTCCCTCCCCACAGTGTGACTGAACAAGTGAGCCTAAAAAAAAAAAAAAAAAAGTATCCACCATTGGCCCCTTTGTATCAGGGCGGAAATCAAACACTGAAGAGACCAGCAAACAGAAGAAGCTATAAAAGAGAGAACCGCCTTGGAAGCCACAGGCAATAGATTAAAACCCTGTCGTTATTACCGACTACATAGAAAGGGGCCTATAGATCTTGAGAAATATAAGCCGGACCAAGGAACTAGCCGAAAATGAACTGACCCCACAATACCCACAATAACACCAGAGAAAGTCCTAGATATATTTTTACTATTTTTATGATCATTCTTTCTTTTTTTTTAATTAAAAAAAAATTTAAGACCTCTATTACTCCTTTAATTTTCACTATTATAATCTACTATTACTTTGCAAAAAAAAAAAAAAAGACCTATTTTTTCTAAAGCAAACTTCATATATATATATATTTTATAATTTTTGTGACTTTTTTTTTTTTTTTTTTCTTTTTTTTTTTTTCTTTTCTTTAACATTGTATTTTTGAAATCCCAAACTCTACTCTAGATTTTTAATTTATGCTTTTTGGTATTTGTTATCAATTTTGTACCTATATTTTCTTTATATTTTTGTGACTTTGTTTTTGTTTTTGTTTTTTTTCTCTTTATTTTTCTTCTTCTTTTCTTTAACATTGTATTTTTGAAATTCCAAACTCTACTCTAGATTTTTAACTTTTGCTTTTTGGTATTTGTTACCAATTTTGTACCTATATTTTCTTTATAATTTTTGTGATTTTTTTTTTTTCTCTTTTTTTCCTTCTTCTTTTCTTTAACATTGTATTTTTGAAATTCCAAACTCTACTCTACAATTTTAATTTCTGCTTTTAGGTATTTGTTACCAATTTTGTACCTCTAAGAACCCAATCTTCAGTACCCATTTTTTACTTGGGAGCGAGATTACTGGCTTGACTGCTGTCTCCGCCTTTGGACTCTCCTTTTTCTCCACCAGGTCGCCTGTGTCTCCTCCCTAACCTGTCTCTACTCTACCAAACTCTGAATTTCTGTGTGTCCAGGCGGTGGAGAATACTTCAGATCAGATCAGTCACTCAGTTGTGTCTGACTCTTTGCAATCCCATGAACTGCAGAACACCAGGCCTCCCTGTCCATCACCAACTCCCAGAGTTCACTCAGACTCAGGTACATAGAGTCAGTGATGCCATCCAGCCATCTCATCCTCTGTCGTCCCCTTCTCCTCTTGCCCCCAATCCCTCCCAACATCAGAGTCTTTTCCAATGAGTCAACTCTTCCCATGAGGTGACCAAAGTACTGGAGTTTCAGCTTTAGCATCATTCCTTCCAAAGAAATCCCAGGGCTGATCTCCTTCAGAATGGACTGGTTGGATCTCCTTGCAGTCCAAGGGACTCTCAAGAGTCTTCTCCAACACCACAGTTCAAAAGCATCAATTCTTCAACACTCAGGTTTCTTCACAGTTCAACTCTCACATCTATACATGACCACAGGAAAAACCATAGCCTTGACTAGACGGACCTTTGTTGGCAAAGTAATGTCTCTGCTTTTGAATATGCTATCTAGGTTGGTCATACTTTGGGAACTGATTACTGGCTGGATCTGTCTCTCTTCTTTTCATACCCCCTTTTATCCTCCTGGCCACTTCTGTCTCCTTCCTCCCTCCCTCTTCTTTTCTCTGTATAACTTTGTGAACATCTCTGAGCGGTCCAGTTGTGGAGTGCACATAAGGAAGTGATTACTGGCTAGCCTACTCTCTCCTCTCTTGATTCCACCTCATCTCATTCGGGTCACCTCTAACTCCCCCCTCCCTCTTCTCTTCTCCATGTAACGCTGTGAACCTCTCTGGGTGAACCTCACTGTGGAGAAACTTTTTATCTTTAACCTAGATGTTTTATCAATGGTGCTGTATAGAAGGAGAAGTTTTGAGACTACCGTAAAAATAAGACTGATAACTGGAAGCAGGAGGCTTAAGTCCAAACCCTGACTCCAGGAATCTCCTGACTCCAAGGAACATTAATTGACAGGAGCTCATCAAACGCCTCCATACCTACACTGAAACCAAGCACCACACAAGGGCCAACAAGTTCCAGGGCAAGACATACCAAGCACATTCTCCAGCAACACAGGAACACAGCTTTGAGCTCCAGTATACAGGCTGCCCAAAGTTACTACAAAACCATAGACATCTCATAACTCATTACTGGACACTTCACTGCACTCCAGAGAGAAGAAATCCAGCTCCACCCACCAGAACACGGACACAAGCTTCCCTAACCAAGAAAACTTGACAAGCCACCTGTACAAACCCACACACAGTGAGGAAACACCACAATAAAGAGAACTCCACAAACTGCCAGAATACAGAAAGGACACCCCAAACTCAGCAATATAAACAAGATGAAGAGACAGAGGAATACCCAGCACGCAAAGGAACAAGATAAATGCCCACCAAACCAAACAAAAGAGGAAGAGATAGGGAATCTACCTGATAAAGAATGCCAAATAATGATAGTGAAATTGATCCAAAATCTTGAAATCAAAATGGAATCACAGATAAATAGCCTGGAGACAAGGATTGAGAAGATGCAAGAAAGGTTTAATAAGGACCTAGAAGAAATAAAAAAAGAGTCAATATATAATGAATAATGCAATAAATGAGATCAAAAACACTCTGGAGGCAACAAATAGTAGAATAACAGAGGCAGAAGATAGGATTAGTGAATTAGAAGATAGAATGGTAGAAATAAATGAATCAGAGAAGAAAAAAGAAAAACAAATTAAAAGAAATGAGGACAATCTCAGAGACCTCCAGGACAATATTAAATGCCCCAACATTCGAATCATAGGAGCCCCAGAAGAAGAAGACAAAAAGAAAGACCATGAGAAAATACTTGAGGAGATAATAGTTGAAAACTTCCCTAAAATGGGGAAGGAAATAATCACTCTACTCCAAGAAACCCAGAAAGTCCCAAACAGGATAAACCCAAGGCAAAACACCCCAAGATACATATTAATTAAATTAACAAAGATCAAACACAAAGAACAAATATTAAAAGCAGCAAGGGAAAAACAACAAATAACACACAAGGGAATTCCCATAAGGATAACAGCTGATCTTTCAATAGAAATTCTTCAAGCCAGGAGGGAATGGCAAGACATACTTAAAGTGATGAAAGAAAATAACCTACAGCCCAAATTATTGTACCCAGCAAGGATCTCATTCAAATATGAAGGAGAAATCAAAAGCTTTACAGACAAGCAAAAGCTGAGAGAATTCAGCACCACCAAACCAGCTCTCCAACAAATACTAAAGGATATTCTCTAGACAGGAAACACAAAAACGGTGTATAAATTCGAACCCAAAACAATAAAGTAAATGGCAACGAGATCATACTTATCAATAATTACCTTAAACGTAAATGGGTTGAATGCCCCAACCAAAAGACAAAGACTGGCTGAATGGATAAAAAAACAAACCCCTACATGTGTTGTCTACAAGAGAACCACCTAAAAAAGGGGGACACATACAGACTGAAAGTGAAGGGCTGGAAAAAAATTTTCCATGCAAATAGAGACCAAAAGAAAGCAGGAGTAGCAATACACATATCAGATAAAAATAGACTTTAAAACAAAGACTGTGAAAAGAGACAAAGAAGGTCACTACAAATGATCAAAGGATCAATCCAAGAAGAAGATATAACAATTATAAATATATAAACACCCAACATAGGAGCAGGCACTATGTAAGACAAATCTAACAAGTATGAAAGGAGAAATTAACGATAACGCAATATTAGTGGGAGACTTTAATACCCTACTCACACCTATGGATAGATCAACTAAACAGAAAATTAACAAGGAAACACAAACCTTAAACGATACAATAGACCAGCTAGACCTAATTGATATCTACAGGACATTTCATCCCAAAACAATGAATTTCACCTTTTTCTCAAGCGCACACAGAACCTTCTCCAGGATAGATCACATGCTAGGCCATAAATCTAGCCTTGGTAAATTCAAAAAAATTGAAATCATTCCAAGCATCTTTTCTGACTACAATGCAGTAAGATTAGATCTCAATTACAGGAGAAAAACTATTAAAAATTCCAATATATGGAGGCTGAACAACACGCTGCTGAATAACCAACAAATCACAGAAGAAATCAAAAAAGAAATCAAAATTTGCATAGAAACGAATGAAAATGAAAACACAACAACCCAAAACCTATGGGACACTGTAAAAGCAGTCCTAAGGGGAAAGTTCATAGCAATACAGGCATACCTCAAGAAACAAGAAAAAAGTCAAATAAATAACCTAACTCTACACCTAAAGCAACTAGAAAAGGAAGCAATGAAGAACCCCAGGGTTAGTAGAAAGAAAGAAATCTTAAAAATTAGGGCAGAAATAAATGCAAAAGAAACAAAAGAGACCATAGCAAAAATCAACAAAGCCAAAAGCTGGTTCTTTGAAAGGATAAATAAAATTGACAAACCATTAGCCAGACTCATCAAGAAACAAAGGGAGAAAAATCAAATCCATAAAATTAGAAATGAAAATGGAGAGATGACAACAGACAATACAGAAATACAAAGGATCATAAGAGACTACAATCAGCAATTATATGCCAATAAAATGGACAATGTAGAAGAAATGGATAAATTCTTAGAAAAGTACAACTTTCCAAAACTGGACCAGGAAGAAATAGAAAATCTTAACAGACCCATCACAAGCACGGAAATTGAAACTGTAATCAGAAATCTTCCAGCAAACAAAAGCCCAGGTCCAGACGGCTTCACAGTTGAATTCTACCAAAAATTTAGAGAAGAGCTAAAACCTATCCTACTCAAACTCTTCCAGAAAATTGCAGAGGAAGGTAAACTTCCAAACTCATTCTATGAGGCCACCATCACCCTAATACCAAAACCTGACAAAGATCCCACAAAAAAAGAAAACTACAGGCCAATATCACTGATGAACATAGATGCAAAAGTCCTTAACAAAATTTTAGCAATCAGAATCCAGCAAGACATTAAAAAGATCATACACCATGACCAAGTGGGCTTTATCCCAGGGATGCAAGGATTCTTCAATATCCACAAATCAATCAATGTAATACACCACATTAACAAATTGAAAAATAAAAACCATATGATTATCTCAATAGATGCAGAGAAAACCTTTCACAAAATTCAACATCCATTTATGATAAAAACTCTCCAGAAAGCAGGAATAGAAGGAACATACCTCAACATAATAAAAGCTATATATGACAAACCCACAGCAAACATTATCCTCAATGGTGAAAAACTGAAAGCATTTCCTCTAAAGTCAGAAACAAGATAAGGGTGTCCACTTTCACCATTACTATTCAACATGGTTTTGGAAGTTTTGGCCACAGCAATCAGAGCAGAAAAAGAAATAAAAGGAATCCAAATTGGAAAAGAAGAAGTAAAACTCTCACTGTTTGCAGATGACATGATCCTCTATATAGAAAACCCTAAAGACTCCACCAGAAAATTACTAGAACTAATCAATTAATATAGTAAAGTTGCAGGATATAAAATCAACACACAGAAATCCCTTGCATTCCTATACACTAATAATGAGAAAATAGAAAGAGAAATTAAGGAAACAATTCCGTTCACCATTGCAATGGAAAGAATAAAATACTTAGGAATATATCTACCTAAAGAAACTAAAGACCTATATATAGAAAACTATAAAACACTGGTGAAAGAAATCAAAGAGGACACTAATAGATGGAGAAATATACCATGTTCATGGATTGGAAGAATCAATATAGTGAAAATGAGTATACTACCCAAAGCAATTTATAGATTCAATGCAATCCCTATCAAGCTACCAACGGCATTCTTCACAGAGCTAGAACAATTAATTTCACAGTTTGTATGGAAATACAAAAAAACCTCGAATAGCCAAAACAATCTTGAGAAAGAAAAATGGAACTGGAGTAATCAACCTGCCTGACTTCAGGCTCTACTACAAAGCCACAGTCATCAAGACAGTATGGTATTGGCACAAAGACAGAAATATAGATCAATGAAACAAAATAGAAAGCCCAGAGATAAATCCATGCACCTATGGACACCTTATCTTTGACAAAGGAGGCAGGAATATACAATGGATTAAAGACAATCTCTTTAACAAGTGGTGCTGGGAAAACTGGTCAGCCACTTGTAAAAGAATGAAACTAGAACACTTTCTAACACCATACACAAAAATAAACTCAAAATAGATTAAAGATCTAAATGTAAGACCAGAAACTATAAAACTCCTAGAGGGGAACATAGGCAAAACACTCTCCGACATACATCACAGCACAAGATCCTCTATGACCCACCTCCCAGAATATTGGAAATAAAAGCAAAAATAGACAAATGGGACCTAATTAAACTTAAAAGCTTCTGCACAACAAAGGAAAGTATAAGCAAGGTGAAAAGACAGCCTTCAGAATGGGAGAAAATAATAACAAATGAAGCAACTGACAAACAACTAATCTCAAAAATATACAAGCAACTTCTACAGCTCAATTCCAGAAAAATAAATGACCCAATCAAAAAATGGGCCAAAGAACTAAATAGACAGTTCTCCAAAGAAGACATACAGATGGCTAACAAACAATGAAAAGATGCTCAACATCACTCATTATCAGAGAAATGAAAATCAAAACCACTATGAGGTACCATTTCACGCCAGTCAGAATGGCTGCGATCCAAAAGTCTATAAGCAATAAATGCTGGAGAATGCGTGGAGAAAAGGGAACCCTCTTACACTGTTGGTGGGAATGCAAACTAGTACAGCCACTATGGAGAACAGTCTGGAGATTCTTTGAAAAACTGGAAATAGAACTGCCTTATGATCCAGCAATCCCACTGTTGGGCATACACACCGAGGAAACCAGAATTGAAAGAGACACGTGTACCCCAGTGTTCATCGGTTTATAATAGCCAGGACATGGAAGCAACCTAGATGTCCATCATCAGATGAATGGATAAGAAAGCTGTGGTATATATACACAATGGAATATTACTTAGCCATTAAAAAGAATGCATTTGAGTCAGTTCTAATGAGGTGGATGAAACTTCAGCCTATTATACAGAGTGAAATAAGCCAGAAAGAAAAACACCAATACAGTATACTAACGCATATATATGGAATTTAGAAAGATGGTAACAATAACCCTGTATACGAGATAGCAACAGAGACACTGATGTATAGAACAGTCTTTTGGACTCTGTGGGAGAGGGAGAGGGTGGGATGGTTTGGGAGAATGGCATTGAAACATGTATAGTACCATATATGAAATGAATCGCCAGTCCAGGTTCGATGCACGATACTAGATGCTTGGGGCTGGTGCACTGGGACAACCCAGAGGGATGGTAGGGGGAGCAAGGTGGGAGGAGGGTTCAGGATGGGGAATGCATGTATACCTGTGGTGGATTCATTTTGATATATGGCAAAACCAATACAATATTGTAAAGTTAAAAAATAAAATTAAATTAAATAAAGAAAAAGTATCAGGGGGGGAATTAAAAGGTCAGGCTGACTCTTTTGTTAGGGGCTAATGCAGCTGGCAATTCTAAGTTTAATGCTATTTTATCATTGTGAAAACCCTAGGGCCCTTAAGAATTATGTTGAATTTTCTTTGTTTGTGTTCTATAAATGAAACAACAAAGCCTGCAAGACAGCACGTCTGTTTACAACATGATTTACTGAATTTTTAAGCCCATTTCTGAGATTTGCCACTCAAAATAAAAAAGGTTCTTTTTAAAATATTACTGTTTATTAGCAATACATCTGGTCACCCAAGAACTCTAATGGAGATATATAAAAGATTAGTTTATTCATGCCTACTAACACAATACTCATTCTTAAGCCCAAGAATCAAGAAGTAATGTCAAGTCTTATTATCTAATAAATACATTTCATAAGACTGTAGCCATATAGATAGTGAGTGAGTCCTCTGATGGATCAAGTGAATTGAAAACCTTCTGGAAAGGACTCACCATTGTAGATGCCATGAAGAACATCTGCGATTCATTGGAAGAGATCCAAGTAGGATTAACAGGACTCCAGAAGTTGATTCCAGCCCTTATGGATGACTTAGAAGGGTCCAGGACTTTAGGTGGAGGAAGTAACTGCAGATATGGTGGAAATAGCAAAAAACCTAGAATTAGCAACAGAACCTGAAGATGTAACTGAATTGCTGCCATCTCATGATAAAACTTAGTGGATGAGGAGTTGCTTCAGATGGAGGAGCAAAGAAAGTGGATTCTTGAGACGGAATCCTGATGAAGATGTTGCAAAATTTGTTGAAAGGACAACAAAGGATGTAGAGTGTTACAAATACTAGGTCAATAAAGCAGTGGCAGAGTCTGAAAGGACAGACTCCACTTTTGAAAGATGTTCTGTCATGGGTAAAGTGCTATTAAAGCTGTATGGCATACCCCAGAGATACCATTCCAGGAAGGAAGCGTCAATCAATGCAGCAAACTTAATTTGTATCATATTTTAAAAATTTTCTATAGCTACCCCAGTGTTTAGTAGCAACCATACTGATCAATCTGGGCTTCCCCTAATAGCTCAGTCAGTAAAGAATCTGCCTGCAATGCACGAGACCTGGGTTCAATCCCTGGGTCAGGAAGGAGACCGGGTTCAGTCCATGGGTTGGGAAGATCCCCTGAAGAAGGGAATGGCAACCCACTCCAGTATTATTCCCTGGAGAATTCCACAGACAGTGGAGCCTGGTAAGCTACAGTCCATGGGATCACAGAGAGTTGGACACGACTGAGTGACTGACACTTTGACTTTTCATGATAAAACTTTTATATATGCTCTGAAGCCTGTGATAGCTATGTGATTGGTTTTAATGAGGTGCTCTAGAACTGAACCTGTGATAGATATCTAGAGGTATGTCTGTACATATCCATGCATATTGCTTCTACTTCTCTGGAGAACCTTTACTAATACATATTTTGATACTGGAAGTGAGTATCACTGAGTCTGTGTAACCCACAAATCTGTGGTGCCTGTCTTATCACCTTATAAATCCAAGAAGCATGTTTATTGTACAGAACATGCTAGTGGCCTTTTGGAATAAAAATGTCCACTTTCTAGTGTGAATCTTTTTTTTTAATTAAATTTATTTATTTTAATTAGAGGCTAATTACTTTACAATATTGTATTGATTTTGCCATACATCAACATGAATCCGCCACAGGTGTACACGTGTTCCCAATCCTGAACCCCTCTCCCACCTCCCTCCTCATACCATCCCTCTGGGTCATCCCAGCGCACCAGCCCCAAGCTTCCTGTATCCTGCATCGAACCTGGACTGGCTATTCGTTTCTTATATGATATTATACGTTTCAATGCTATTCTCCCAAATAATCTCCCCCCTCCCTCTCCTACAGAGTCCAAACGACTGTTCCATACATCTTCGTTTCTTTTGCTGTCTCCCATACAGGGTTATCATTACCTTCTTTCTCAGTTCAGTTCAGTTTAGTCACTCAGTCGTGTCCAACTCTTTGCAACCCCATGAATCACAGCACGCCAGGCCTCCCTGTCCATCACCAACTCCCGGAGTTCACTCAGACTCACATCCATCAAGTCAGTGATGCCATCCAGCCATCTCATCCTCTGTTGTCCCCTTCTCCTCCTGCCCCCAATCCCTCCCAGCATCAGAGTCTTTTCCAGTGAGTCAACTCTTCACATGAGGTGGCCAAGTACTGGAGTCTCAGCTTTAGCATCATTCCTTCCAAAGAAATCCCAGGGCTGATCTTTAGAATGGACTGGTTGGATCTCCTTGCAGTCCAAGGGACTCTCAAGAGTCTTCTCCAACACCACAGTTCAAAAGCATCAATTCTTTGGCACTCAGCCTTCTTCACCGTCCAACTCTCACATCCATACATGACCACAGGAAAAACCATAGCCTTGACTAGACGAACCTTTGTTGGCAAAGTAATGTCTCTGCTTTTGAATATGCTGTCTAGGTTGGTCATAACTTTCTTTCCAAGGAGTAAGCGTCTTTTAATTTCATGGCTGCAGTCACCATCTGTAGTGATTTTGGAGCCCAGAAAAATAAAGTCTGACACTGTTTCCACTGTTTCCCCATCTATTTCCCATGAAGTGGTGGGACCAGATGCCATGATCTTCGTTTTCTGAATGTTGAGCTTTAAGCCAACTTTTTCACTCTCCACTTTCACTTTCATCAAGAGGCTTTTGAGTTCCTCTTCACTTTCTGCCATAAGGGTGGTGTCATCTGCATATCTCAGGTTACTGATATTTCTCCCAGCAATCTTGATTCCAGTTTGTGTTTCTTCCAGTCCAGCGTTTCTCATGATGTACTCTGCATATAAGTTAAATATACAGGGTGAGAATATACAGCCTTGACGTACTCCTTTTCCTATTTGGAACCAGTCTGTTGTTCCATGTCCAGTTCTAACTGTTGCTTCCTGACCTGCATAGGGCACTCTTAATAATTCTATTATAAACATTGTTTTATTATAAAATCTAGATTTATTTTTAAAAATTAAGTAAAAACCATAGTATTTTAGAGATCTGTCATTTTAGTGACATAGAATTATTTGTTTATGTAGAGAACACACTGATTTTAGAAAGCTTTCAAATTACTTGGATTTACCATTTCCTTATAAATTAATACTCCAAAAATTTGTATGTACATTTGTGTGGAATCTACTTTAAAATATAAAAGGGGTGCTTTCTGATGATTATACCAAATGTAAATATTAGTTTATAAACAAGGTGATTCCAAAGTTGTTTAAAGTAGTCATAGTTTCTTCATGAGGAGACATGCCTTCAGTTTTACTTATTTTGTCAGTTTGGTAGTGAATACCTTGTAAGATCTACAGAAAAATGGTAGTTTTTATTCTGACCATTTTCAGAAGTATTATCCTTTTTGAAACTCACCTTTGTTTCAGTGAAAGATCCAAGCTCTTTAGCATTCATGGCATGCAGATTGTCAGTGGTTTTATCTTTCCTGACTTTCCAGCCTTGTGGATTTAAGTTTCAATCTCTCCTAGATGTGCTATGTTTTCTCTATACAGATTCTATGCCTGTCCTTCCTTGACTGTCATCTCCTCCCCTAGGCTTCTTGCTAACATGTGCTTGTGTTTCAAGATTCAGCTGATATCACTAAATCTGAAAAGACTTTTCCAGAAACTTCCTCCAAATCTAAATGCAACCCTGTCTACACTGGCAAAACATCTTCCTTAAATGAGAATCACACAATGGCAAAATTTCTTTACCCTTCACCTTTCCACCCAAGATCATGAGTTCATTGACATTCAGAACATTGTATTCATTTTTTATGTTTCAAGTGACTGATTTAGTGCTAAATACTTAGGATTCCATACATGTTTATTTAGAAAGATCCAAATTAATAAACAAAACAATTTGGCATAAAAATAATAAATTTAAATAATAAATTTCAAGAGTTACTGTGTACCCTGAAAAAAATAATTGAGATGAGTTATCTTTCATAATAGTTCACTGATAAGTATATATGTACATAGCTAGATTGGGTAGATAATATCTCAAGCATAAAGAAAAGGTCTAGTAATAAAAGTGACCTTCAAAGAAATTATTAAATAAAATTCTTAAAATAAGAATCATTAATTTTTAAAAGTGATAACATATATAAAAAATGTTTCTATTTTTATACCACATAAAAATAAGATCATTACTCAGTTTAGTTGGTTATTAGAGTTTATTGAATTAGAAATTTAGAATTTAAGGAATAGTAAGAGTTCTTAAGGAGAGTTAATACAAAATAAACTAAGAATCACTATTTTAGAAGTTTTAAGATGGAAATAATTGCACCAATAATGTAACTGCTAGTAACTTCACTAGTATGTTTAATTCAAAAATATATGATACAAGCAAAACTATTTTATTAGTATAGTTCTGATTTGCCTAATGCCTCATAATTTCTATTTGTGAAATGTAGTCTTCTATATTGTCTAGAGAAATATATTTTCCACTAACTGCCTCCACTATCCCATTACCCTTGTCATGATGTCAACATAAAGCTAAAATTCATCAGTCACTGTTGAACTATAGTATTATTCCCTTAATATAGTCTTATTAATATTCATGTCTTATCTCCTTGGTGTGTCTGAGTTTCTGAGTGAAAATAAAGTCGAATATTTTCCTTATGAAAATATTATGATGTGATTTATTATCTTTAAGTAGAAATTTCTATGACCAGAAGAATTTACAAACTAAAAAAATAGTTACATGTTGCCAATGGTGATGCCACCAGCCTAACACTGGGGAAAATTGTGTCAAATGACTTCATATCATCTATATTTTTATTACAATCTGTGACCTGGTCCTTGAATTTATCAGATTAAAACACATTTCATATAAATATGAATGTCAAGTGACAAATTATACTCATTATCAGTATAATGAATGTATATTTTCTTATGTTAATATATTTATGAAAAATGAAAATTTTAAAAGATTGACTAGAGAATGTGAGTAAAGGAATTTTGAGTGAATGTAATATTTAATAAAATATTTGGAAATACGATGCAGGCAACTTAATGAATGTGTATTTCTAACAGTGTAGGACCACATTCTATTTTACAAATACACATGCCAAAGGAAGTGAAATTCAGAAATTCCATTTGCTGAATTTACGAGTTTCTCTGGATGAAGTTTGGACAGTGAGTCTCCCTGTTCTTGTTTATAGCATCCAAAGCCCTTTTATGTTGATGAATTTACTCTTTTTTATATCTAAATGTTTAATTAGTTTAGATTTCAATATTTATTGAGTGGAAGCTAATTTTATCCCTTTTATATGCTCGGCTATTTAGAAAGAACACTCTCTCCTATGACAAACCATAGATATTGTAGTAAGGTCATCAGTGTCAGGATCAAAACAAACCCTCTCTGTTTCATTTAACAACTGTGTGGACTTCAGCAAAGAATCGAACACAGTTAATCTTCATTTATCTTGTAAGTAAGATGGGAATAGCATGCTTTGTGGAGAAGGAAATGGCAACCCACTCCAGTGTTCTTGCCTGGAGAATCCCAGGGGCAGCGGAGCCTGGTGGGCTGCCGTCTACGGGGTCGCACATAGTTGGACACGACTGAAGCAGCTTAGCAGCAGCAGTAGTAACAACATGCTTTGTAAATGTAGTGATAGAATACTTACAAACATATTTGGCACATAATAAATATTGGATGAATATCAGTTGTTATTATTATTGATATTGTTAATTCAGGCCAGTGAAAAAAATACTGAACCCCAGATTGAGACCTCTGTCAAATATATTTTGAATTTTGTTTATAAGTTAGTCATTAATAAAATATATGTAAATATATGCTATGAAATAAACAAAGTAAAACATACATATATACTACATATTTCATTTTCTGTTAAGACTTTCAAAATTCTTGGAGAAATTCTTCACTACTATTTTAAGCTGACTGTCTTTAAGGGTGGACTTCCCTGCTGGCTCAAATGGTAGAAAAATCTGCCTGCAATGTGGAAGACCTGGGTTTGATCCCTGGGTCAGAAAGATCCCCAGGAGAAGGGAAAAGCTAATGTGCTTACTTTGCTATATTGTAAAGTTATATCTTTGATTTATTCTTTCCAAAAGTCAAATTAGTAAACTTTTGTAAGAGTTATATAGCATTGTCATGGAATTTTTAGAAACCATGGAATCCATATACAGTACTGAAGAATTTAAAATCAAAGTATGATAAAGGGTTGATCTGGTTTATGTCTTTAAAGTTTTAATGTACATTTACTGTCTACAACTTACTTTGCTATCAATGCTCTTTAAACACTGTCACAGAAAAATATTAAAATCTATGTTTAAGATTAATATAGAGCCAATCAAAGTTATTTTATTATCATTCACACAATGATTTCTCTCCTTTCCCTTGGCTATATGGTAAGATTTTAATTCTGGAATAAGTTATATTCTTAGCCATGTATATTCTTAAATCATTATCACCAAAAATTTAAATTGACTCTTTGGACCTGATATACAGAATGGGTTAGTATATGTAGCCTAAGGATTCAATGTGTGTGTGTGTGTGTTTTAAGTCCTTTTGAATATCCTTAGGTTTAACTGGGGATTCACTTGGTTTTGGAATTGTACAGCAAACCACAATTTCAGAGAAGCAGTACTTCTGGGAATGTGTGTAATGTTTTAAAAGTTCTGGTGGCTTGCTAGAGTGTTTTTTTCCGCTTTCCTTCACATATTTTCTTCTTCATAGCCCTGAGAAAAACCTTGAGCACTAGATACTGCAATAAATTGCTATGTGTGTTATATTAGGAAAGAAAAAGAGCTCCAAAGCACAGAATAAGGGTATATGTCTATTCTGTGAGATGAGGAATGTCCTCCTTGAGGAAGTTTTGAAGGAATAAAGTGAATATTAATTACATGGGACCAGTTTTCCAGGGAGAAATAATAGCACATTTGAGGACTCCAGGAAAAAACAATTTAAAATCCATTTACTTATCTATCTAGATGCTTCCCAGTGGCCCAGTGGGTAAAGAATCCACATGCAATGCTGGAGAAGTGGGTTTGATCCCTGGGTTGGGACCATTTCCTTCTCCAGGGGATCTTGGGATCTCCAAGATCCCCTGGAGAAGGAAATGGCAACCCACCTCAGTATTCTTGCCCAGAGAATCCCATGGGCAGAGGAGCATACCAAAGAATTGGACACGACTGAAGTGACTGAGCATACATTCAAGTTAGATGCTTATCTGTCTGTGTGTCCTTCTCAGATTTCCTTGAGGTTACAGTGGTGATTAAACCCACAGATTAAAGCTAGACAACCTATGCAAACTCTGCAAGAAAATGCCCTAAAACCTGTGTTATGGTCCTAAGCCTACGTTACTATAAAAAGTTTTTTGTCGAAATAATCTGACATATTTACTTGGAAGATATTTTTGCATTGCTATAGGATGTACCCCCATCTCCGAATGGAAAAAGGAGATGTTTGCTTTCCTCTCACCTCAAGTTAAATGAGCCAGATTTGAAAGAGACTGCTTGGAGACCAGGACATGAACATTTGGAACATGCGTAACAAATAAGACAGGTTTTTTAATAATGAAAAAGGTATGGATCATTGGCTTGAAATGGCAGAGTAGTAAAGAAACTCCAAGTTATAGTAGCAGTTAAAACAGCTGTACTCTTTCTTGTGGCAGCAATGGAAAAGTACAGAAAAGATTGATGAGAATTTATCTGGTTCAAGTATGGGTCAGAATGTAGGGATAATGGCATCTATCTTTAAAAATTATACTAATTAAAAGAAACAAAAAACAAACTCTATGTGCGATGTGATTCCATTTACATGAAATTCTAAAAATATATGTTATAGTAACAAAAAGCAGATTAGCAGTTACCACAAATTGGAGAGATTTGTGTGCAAATGAGCATGGAAAACATTTTTCAGGTGAGGGAAACTTTTATATCTTAACTGTGATTAGATAATTGCAGAAAATTACCCAAATTTATTAATCTGTACATATTAAAAGTAGTGAATTTATTTTATATAAATAATACTTTAAGAATGTTAGAGGGAAACTGAAGAAAAAATGGGCATATATATCACAAAATTAATTTCTTTACAGAACATCTGCATTGAAAGAGATGCAAAAAAATTCTTCAGGCTGGTAACAGTAATTACCAGAAGAAAGCTCAAATCTGAAAAAAGAAAAACAAACAAACAAACAGCAAGCAAGTCAGAAAGCATATTTACATATACATTAAAGTTTACTTGTTATAATCATAATTTATAACATGAGTTATATGGAAACTTACATTACCATATGTAAAATAGATAGCCAACAGGAATTTGCTGTATGGCTAAGAAACTCAAACAGGGACTCTGTATTAACCTAAAGGTGTGGGATGAGGAGGGAGATGAGAGGGAAGTTCAAAAGGGAGGGAATATATGTATACCTATGGCTGATTCAGGGTGAGGTTTGACAGAAAACAACAAAATTACGTAAAAAAAAAAAAAAAAAAAATTAAAAAAGGAAGCAAGTCAGAAAGCATATTTATATATATATACATTAGCGTTTACTTATTATAATCATAATTTAATGCAAAAGTAAAGAAATATTATTCTGAAGAATACATGGAAGTACAATATGACAAGAAAAGCACAAAATGAGAATCCTTGTCACTGACATAGACAGAAGACTTTTAATCATCTACAGGAAATTGAACAGATTTAAGGCCAGTTCCAGATTTTATATAAAAGCACAGTAATATCAGTATTTTGTGAGAGAAAAAATATTAAGGTTATTTTCTACTTGTACTCTTTGTGACCCCATGGACTGTAGCCTACCAGGCTCCACCATCCATGGGCTTTTCCAGACAAGAGTACTGGAGTGGTTTGCCATTTCCTTCTCTAGGGGATCTTCCTGACCCAGGGATTGAACCCGGGTGTCCCACATTGTAGGCAGACGCTTTACTGTCTGAGCCACCAGGGAAGTACTAAGAGAATTTTTGTCTTAATTTACCCCCTCCATAAAGCAGAGCATTTAAGTCCTGTTGATTTTTTTTTTTTTTTTTTTAATGTACAAGCTTACTTGAAGTTGAGAAGGAGAAGTCAGAGCAATGTGTACTACAAAGTAGTAAAAGATGGCTATGTGAGCTGTGAAGAATTTTACTATGTTTAAGGTTCACAAGGAAACACCAGTCACTGGGGCAATGAATATACTTATGAAAGAACAGCTCTTCATCTGCTCAGCTATTTCTTGTCCTCCAGTTTCCATTTTCAAAGTAGACCTTAAAAGGAAGTGGACTCCCAGGTATTTCCACATTGGCTCATACCAACCTCAGTGACTGCTCAGGAATATAGGTAAGATTCTCCAGGAAACAGAGATGAGAATTTGATGAAGAGGATTCAGTAGGCTGTAACAACAGCTATGAAAGAGGAAGTAGAATGGTGGGTGATAACGGTTACAACAGAATGCTGAGTCCAGCCACACAGCCTTTATAGTCATCCACAAACTAGGCAAAAGGGTCAAGATTCTGTCTGTCCAGGATGAATATATAACCTTACTGGAGCCTTTATACTAAGGACAATACCTAGAAAAGTCACAGCTGTGTTCTCAGCAAGCAACATTTCCAGCCACTAAAGAAATAAGTGTCTTGTCTTTGGAGAGGATATATGAGTGACTCATTGCAGTGTCCACCATACACCTACTTTAATGTGCTTTTTATTCAAGTAGCAGAGATGTGGCCCCATCCAGTATGTGTGGCATGAAGGGTGTGCTCACCAGGGATTGGCCAGATGAGTAAGCTTAGCCAAGCTTAGACTCTGCCTATGCCCCTGAAATAAAAAGGTAGTTGCCAAACTAGAGTAGGTACATATAGTGTGTGTCCGGTCAGTCAACTGTTTATAGGTAGCAGTTATTACTCAGAGGATTCAGAGATACATATAACATTCTGTCAATTGAAGAAGGTTGAATGTGATTAGAGTTAAGTATAAGTGGGGCCGAATGTGAGATGTACTTAGTAAAGCAAGTGTTAGTTTATGTTGTGCTTGAGAAGCAACATTTGGACTTTATCCTAAGATAACTCAGGAAGCATTGTCATAATGACATGATCCTATGTGAATTTCATAAAGGTTATTTTTCTGAAGAATGGAGAAAATTAAGATTTAAAAATTAGAAAATCATTTGATCAAGAACTTTGCAAATAGTATGTTCAAAACACCAAAAAGCATATAAGTTGCCAAGCATAATTAGCACTCACAAGATGCAAATTTAACCAAAATGAGATATTATACATCCATCATGTAAAAAAAAAGACGTTTTCTTGGAAGCATAGAGTATTAGAAACTATCATTACTGTCATGATTTCAGATTGATAAACGAATGAGTCAATCCACTTCTGACATAAGATATACAAAAAAAAGGAGCAGAGACTGTGAGAAAGAGATCAAATTCATTTTTATATTTGTTGAGTTTTACATGTCTCCACATCCAAGTACAAGTGCCCAAGGGTTAAATAGACAGCGGTAATAATGTTAATATATGGGTAAGAACACTGGTTATAGGTGAGATTTACTATAAATTTTAGGGGGAGGGATAATAATAAGATCTTGGGAGGAATATCAATATTCAAGGACTGTGTAAAGGATGGTAGATCCATGAATGAAACTAAGGACAGATGGCCCTCCACAGATGTTTGAAGAGTACTTACTGCCACAGAAATTGACAGTAGGTATGGTTAAGTGAGAGAAATGATACATAGAAGTCAATAAATACAGAAAAGAGCATACTAAGAATAAGTCCTGAATGTTAGTGAGTGCTGCCTTACTACCTTCTTAAGGGCAAATGTAGGCTTATTGGTGAGGAAGAGAAGTGCATGTGAGTACATGTGCAAATATGAAACAGTGAGCATAGAGCATGCTCTGGAAAACATTTTCTGAATCATGGAATATAAGAGAGTCTATTCATTTTATATTTACTTTCTTGAATGTATGAATTTTCAGTAGAAACAACTACATTTGCATTGAACTCTTTATAGGCAAATTTAAAAGCCATACATAGTCAGAAACATTTTTTTGTATATTTAAAACCATTGCCGGAGGTCTTATTTTAGAAGTGTGTATCAACCAAAAGGTATTAATAACATACTCTCAGAGTCATTGTTCCCTTTGTTATCTATTAGACTCTCAACATTTTGCTGCACTTAATATGTTTTTACTTCATGTCAGCTATGGGGTTAAAATTTATCTAGCAGCTGTGCAGATGAATTATGCCTGAACAAAAGAATAATAATAGTAATAAAATATAAGATGAAGAATGAAAGACATATCTAAATCCTGACCCTGAAGACAGAAGTACTTCTAAACTTTGAGTAACACTTGTATATTTTTTTAAGAAAAAACATTTTTAAATTCCATCATTGATTAATTATTTTAATAATAAAACTAAGTATAATGACTCTTATATTTCATCTCTCATTTGCCATTTTGTATCTATAACACATATAAATTCCCAAGTGGCTCAGTGGTAAAAGAATTTGCCTGAAGTGCAGGAGACACAGGTTCGATCCCTGGGTTGGGAAGATGCTCTGGAGAAGGAAGTGGCAACCCAGTCCAGTATTCTTGCCTGAGAAATCCCATGGACAGAGAAGCCTGGTGGACCACAATCCCTGGGGTCACAAAAGAATTGAACATGACTGAAAGACTAAACAACAACAATTACATATATATATATATATATATATATATATATATATTCACACTGTTATATTATTATAATATATAGCATATATACATTAAATTGAAAGCAACCATGTTCCATACATCAATATTAATATAATGTGATAGATGATGCTTTACAGCCCTCAAACTGAATGTGATACTGACTACAGCAAATAAATTCTTCTTAGTGTGGTATGTTATAGTACCATTTGCAATTCTGCCTCACTGATTATTTAATTTTGTTCTTTCACAGTGTACAGTACAGTTGTGCTCACATATTTAGATGTATGCTTGTTGCCTGAGTTCACTATTTCCCCTTCCACAGTAGTCCCTGACAATGAGAGTAGTACTTGGCACAAATAATGTATTAAATATAAAGGGAAACACATTGATGTAAAATGGTAGCTTTCTATTTTTTTAAGTATTCCTCTAGATAATCCAAAATTTATGTAATTATTGAAGAGATCCACAAAATTTTAAAATTCCATAAAGAACCTACACAATTGCCAAGGATATGTTCAGTGATGCTTCTTCTGGGTTCAGTAACCTAGAAATTACTAAACCTAGAAGTTACCTAGTTTGTGGAACATAGTTGGACAGTCACTGGAGAAGTGAGATCTGGAACTGGACAGACCTTCAAATCCTGAAGATGCCACTCTCTGCTGATATGATTTTGAACAAAATGCTTAACCATTCTAAAATTTCTCTTGTGTGTGTGCAGTGGGTAAAAATAATAATATTACCAAAGAAGAGCAGAGAGCTCATGACACTTTCTCACAGTTATTAGCATTTTAAAATATTAGTTATTGTATTATTAGGTTGTCTATATCCTCATCTTTGAGAGTAAAGAATGAAGATTAACCAGCAAAATTTTAGCCAGTACTTAAGGTGCTAGAGGAAGCTACCTGGTTTAGAGACTTACTGGAATGTGGAAGTTTAAGGATTGTAGCATTCTAAACAGATTTAATTTAAAAGTTGACAATACATGGTATGGATTTTAATAGCTTGGTTACCTTTACTAAGAGTCCAGATAAAATGTTGCATAAAACAAAATAATTTTGATACCTTCAATCAATTTGAGTTCCCTCTTACCATGTTTTTTTCAATTTTTTTACTCCCCTACAATCTGACTCTTCAGCTTCAAAATGAGCCTGCATTAAACTTAAACTTTCCTGCATCCTACTTAAACTTTCCAACTAGTTATTATTGATTTCAGTCTTTCATTAAGCATTTATACAACAGACTGGTTCCAAATAGGAAAAGGAGTACGTCAAGGATGTATATTGTCACCCTGCTTATTTAATTTATATGCAGAGTACATGATAAGAAATGCTGGGCTGGAAGAAGCACAAGCTGGAATCAAGACTGCCGGGAGAAATATCAATAACCTCAGATATGCAGATGACATCACCCTTATGGCAGAAAGTGAAGAGGAACTAAAAGGCCTCTTGATGAAAGTGAAAGTGGAGAGTGAAAAAGTTGGCTTAAAGCTCAACATTCAGAAAACGAAAATCATGGCATCTGGTCCCATCACTTCATGGCAAATAGATGAGGAAACAGTGGAAAAAGTGTTAGACTTTATTTTTTGGGGCTCCAAAATCACTGCAGATGGTGACTGCAGCCATGAAATTAGAAGACGCTTACTCCTTGGAAGAAAAGTTATGACCAACCTAGATAGCATATTGAAAAGCAGAGACATTACTTTGCCAACAAAGAAAGCTGAAGAAAGCTTTCTGTGAAGAAAGCTGAAGAAAGCTTTCTGTGAAGAAAGCTGAAGAAAGCTTTCTGTGAAGAAAGCTGAAGAAAGCTTTCTGTGAAGAAAGCTGAAGAAAGCTTTCTGTGAAGAAAGCTGAAGAAAGCTTTCTGTGAAGAAAGCTGAGTGCCGAAGAATTGATGCTTTTGAACTGTGGAGTTGGAAAAGACTCTTGAGAGTCCCTTGAACTGCAAGGAGATCCAACCAATCTGAAGGAGATCAGTCCTGGGATTTCTTTGGAAGGAATGATGCTGAAGCTGAAACTCCAGTACTTTGGCCACCTCATGCGAAGAGTTGACTCATTGGAAAAGACTCTGATGCTGGGAGGGGTTGGGGGCAGGAGGAGAAGGGGACGACAGAGGATGAGATGTCTGGATGGCATCACTGACTCGATGGACGTGAGTCTGAGTGAACTCTGGGAGTTGGTGATGGACAGGGAGGCCTGGCATGCTGCAATTCATGGGGTCACAAAGAGTCGGACACAACTGAGTGACTGAACTGAACTGAACTGAATCCATCCTACCTACTCCCTAAATGTAGTGTGCCATGTACTCAGTATGTCAGACTCTTTGTGGTCCACCAGGCTCCTCTGTCCATGGGATTTTCCAGTCAAGAATACTGGAATGGTGGCCACTCCCTCCTCCAGGGGATCTTCCCACCCAGGGATCAAACATCTCCTGTTTCTCCTGCATTGCAAGTGGATTCTTTATCCACTGAACCATTGGGGAAGTCATGAATGTAGAGTTATTATAAAAGTGAATAATTATGTTTTTAAAATTTATATTAAATTATAAACAATCAAGCTGTTACCAAGGGTATAGTTGCTTTCTTAGAGTATTTTAATCTAATAAGATCTCTACTGGTGAAGTATACAAAGGGTATATTGGGACATGGGCCTTCTTGGGCCTTCAAAGAACATGATTCTTTAGAATCAACACAATTTCAGCCCTATTCAGTTATCTTTCAGGACCTAGACATTTCCTCATCTTTCTAAATGCCAAATTTATTCTCTCTCATATTCCTTCAAAGCACAGTAAAACACAGTGAAAGATCACAATCAGTATGAATTCTGAACCTAAAGATGGGAAATGTCACAAATTCATTTTATTTTTATTCCAATGTTCTTTCTTCAGCTTACCACAGCACCTTGAATATGTCAGGAAAAGTATTATAATATGAGAATATAAATTAACCAATTGTATAATCACACTATTAGAAATATTTATTTTAGGATATAAGAAAGGAGTTTTATAAATGACCGTGAATAGTCCTCAAATGAAGAAGTGTTCTTGAGTACATAATTACCTCTCAGGAGTACTATGAGAATTAATGAGTTAATATTTAAAAAGCAATTTAAAATATTTTGATGAGAAATGCCATTAAGTACTTTATAACCTCAACTTGTTAATTAAATTTTCTGAGAAATATCATTTTATTACTGTCAAATGCAAGTACAGGGTGTCCCCTTCAGTGTTACCTAAGAGTATAAAATTATAGCTTTTTCCCCTCAAATTACAAAAACTGTAGAGTGTTTTGTCAGTGTTAGGTATATGTAACCTTATGTGTTACACACCTAAGGTTAAAATTTGAAAGAAAGAGATCGCTATTTTTCCAGAAGAAAACAATTTTAGTCACTTTAAAACATAGACTTTAACCTGAATTGAGATTGTTAAATATCAAAATACATATAGTTTCTTGATAAAGTATTCAATAACTTACAAAACATCAATGAAGAAGTAATTTCTAGGTGGAAGCTAAATAAATGGCATATATTATCATATCAGATGTAGATAATGTACAAACATTAAATTTGTACAGTTAAAGAATGGTAGATATGGTAAGAAAGCAAATAGTTATTTAAAATATCTGCAAATACAAAGATGTTTTCATATTAAAAAGATAAATGCAAAGCAGATAAACAGTTTTTGTTTGGCATTATTAGCTCATTCATAGGGCACCTTTTAAGATGGTACAGGCAATACTCATCCCAATCTGTAAATCTGTAAAATGTTTAAAAGGGAAATAAAAAAGTATATCACTAGTACAAATGTTAATTTCCATAATTTATAGAACTCAGAACTTTAAGCAATAATAAAAGAAGTATTAAATATCTTGGTTTATGTCATTTGGTGACTTTCTTCTTTACATGACCTTTGTTAGTTCTCTCACTAAAAGGTACTTCAGATTCTCTATTTAAAAAGAAATCATCAAAACAACATTGCTAAGTTAAGGCTCTATCTAAAACTAATAGTAATTTTACTATTTATAAAACTGCAAAGTTTTCAACTAAGAATAACATTGAATATTACCTGAACTTCTAATCAACATCTTATTTCTACTAAAAAGCAACTTTTCTTCTTTCTTTTTATTTATTTTTTAAATTAACTTATTTACTTTAATTGGAGGCTAATTATTTTACAATATTGTAGTGGTTTTTGCCTTATATTGACATGAATCAGCCATAGGTGTACTTGTGGCCCCCATCTTGAATACCCCTCCCATCTCCCTCCCCATTCCATCCCTCAGGGTTGTCCCAGGGCACAGACTTTGAGTGCCCTGTTTCATGCATCAAACTTGGACTGGTGATTAGTTCACATATGGTATTATACACATTTCATTGCTATTCTCTCAAATCATCCCACCCTCTCCTTCTCCCAAAGAGTCCAAAAGTCTATTCTTTTTATCTGTGTCTCTTTTGCTGTCTCACATATAGGGTCATTGTTAACATCTTTCTAAATTCCATATATATGAGTTAATATACTGTATTGGTGTTTTTCTTTCTGACTTACTTCACTTTGTATAATAGGCTCCAGTTTCATCCACCTCCTTAGAACTGATTCAAATGTATTCTTTTTAATAACTGAGTACTATTCCATTATGTATATGTACCAGGGCTTTCTTATCCATTCATCTGCCAATGGACATCTAGATTGCTTCCTTGTCCTAGCTATGTAAACAGTGCTGCAGTGAACACTGGGGTACGTGTGTCTTTTTCAATTCTGGTTTCCTCGGTGTCTATGCCCAGCGGTGGGATTACTGGGTTGTATCAGTTCAGTTCAGTCACTCAGTCATGTCTAACTCTTTGCAACCCCATGAATCGCAGCACGCCAGGCCTCCCTGTCCATCACCAACTCCCAGAGTTTACACAAACTCGTGTCCACTGAGTCAGTGATGCCATCCAGCCATCTCATCCTCTGTCGTCCCCTTCTCCTCCTGCCCCCAATCCCTCCCAGCATCAGGGTCTTTTCCAATGAGTCAACTCTTTACACAAGGTGGCCAAATTATTGGAGTTTCAGCTTCAGCATCAGTCTTTCCAAAGAACACCCAGGACTGATTCCTTTAGGATGGACTTGTTGCTATCTTGCATATAGGGTCATTGTTACCATCTTTCTAAATTCCATATATAGGCATTAATATACAGTATTTATGTTTTTCTTTCTGACTTACTTCACTCTGCATAATAGGCTCCAGTTTCATCCACCTCATTAGAACTGACTCAAATGCATTCTTTTTAATAGCTGAGTCCATTGTGTACGTGTACCACAACTTTCTTACCATTTGTCTGCTGATGGACATCTAGGTTGCTTCCATGCACTAGTTATTGTAAACAGTGTTGCAATGAACATTGGAGTACACGTGTCTCTTTCAATTCTGGTTTCCTTGGTGTGTATGTCCAGCAGTGAGATTGCTGGTTCATATGGCAGTTCCAATTTTTTAAGGAATCCCCATACTGTTCTCCATAGTGGCTGTACTAGTTTGCATTCCCACCAACAGTGTAAGAGAATTTCCTTTTCTCCACATCCACCTGCATTTATTGTTTGTAGACTTTTTGATAGCGGCCATTCTGACTGGCATGACATAGTAGCTCATTGTGACTTTGGTTTGCATTTCTCTGATAATGAGTGATGTTGAGCATCTTTTCCTGTGTTTGTTAGCCATCTGTATATCTTCTTTGGAGAAATGTCTGTTCTTTGGCCCATTTTTTGATTGGGTGGTTTATTTTTGTGATATTGAGCTGCATGAGCTGCTTTTATATTTTTGAGATTAATTCTTTGTCAGTTGCTTCATTTTCTATTATTTTCTCCCATTCTGAAGGCTGTCTTTCACCTTGCTTATAGTTTCCTTCATTGTATAAAAGTTTTAAGTTTAATTAGGTTCCATTTGTTTATTTTGTTCTTATTTCCGTTACTCTGGGAGGTGGGTCATAGAGGATCCTTCTGTGATTTATGTCAGAGAGTGTTTTGCCTATGTTTTCCTCTAGGGGTTTTATAGTTTACGGTCTTACATTTAGACCTTTAATCCATTTTGAGTTTATTTTTGTGAATGGTGTTAGAAAGTGTTCTAGTTTCATTCTTTTATAAGTGGTTGACCGGTTTTCCCCGCACCACTTGTTAAAGAGCTGGTCTTTTCTCCATTGTATATTCGTGCTTCCTTTGTCAAAGACAAGGTATCCATGGGTGTGCGGATTTATCTCTGGGCTTTCTATTTTGTTCCATTGATCTATATTTCTGTCTTTGTGCAGTACCATACTGTGTTGATGACTGTGGCTTTTTAGTACAGTCTGAAGTCAGGCAGGTTGATTCTTCCAGTTCCATTCTTCTTTCTGAAGACTGCTTTGGCTATCCAAAGTTTTTTGTATTTCCATACAAATTGTGAAATTATTTGTTCTAGTTCTGTGAAAAATACTGTTGGTACCTTGATAGGGATTGCATTGAATGTATAGATTGCTTTGGATAGTATACTTATTTTCACTACATTGATTCTTCTGATCCATGAACATGATATATTTCTCCATCTATTCGTGTCATCTTCGATTTCTTTCATCAATTTTTTATAGTTTTCTATATTTATGTCTTTTGTTTCTTTAGGTAGATTTATTCCTAAGTATTTTATTATTTTCATCGCAATGGTGAATGGGATTGTTTCCTTAATATTTCTTTCTGTTTTCTCATTGTTAGTGTATAGGAATGAAAGGGATTTCTCTGTGCTAATTTTTATCCTGCCACTTTACTATATTCATTGATTAGCTCTAGTAATTTTCTGGTGGTGTCTTTAGGGTTTTCTTTGTAGAGAATCATGTCATCTGCAAACATTGAGAGTTTTGCCTCTTCTTTTCCAATCTGGATTCCTTTTGTTTCTTTTTCTTCTCTTATTGCTGTGGCTAAAACTTCCAAAATTATGTTGAATAGTAGTGGTGAGAGTACACTTCCTCTCTTATTTGAAGTATACATGATCAGAAAAGTGAGATATTACCCTAATGGCATTATTAGGAGAGAAAATGCCTTCAACAATACTGAACTAGTTCAAATATTAAAATTTTGACTTTATAGTAAGGTATGTGTTAATGGGTAACTTATTTATTTAAATCTTTGCCAAATATCAATTGAAACATTTAACCGTGCAAAATGAAACTAATGTGCTTCAACCATCATGCTATTCAATCACTGACAAATATTAATATTTACTTTTGATATACAGATATTTCTTGACTTTCAGTGGGGTTACATACTAATAAGCCCATCATAAATCAAAATTGTATAAAGTTTAAAATTCATTTAGAACACTGAACCTTCCAAACATCATAGATTAGCCTAGCCTGCCTTAAACATTCTGAGACACTTGTGTTAGTCTGTAGTTGGGCAAAAAATATAATGCAAAGCATATTTTATAATGAAATGTTGACTATCTCATGTAATTTATTGAATGCTGTACTAGAAGAAAAAAAAGAAAATGATTGTGTGGGTAAAAGTGGTCATAGATTGTATAGGATTTGACCCTTGCAACTGGTGGCTTATCAGGAGCTGTGACATTATGAGAGAGTATCTCTCCATGTGTCACTAGCCTGGGGGAAAGATCAAAATTAAAAATCTAAAGTATGGTTTCTACTTAATGCATATTGTTTTCACGCCTTTGTAAAGTTGAAAAATTTATAAGTTGAACCATTATAAGTAAGAATCCTCTGTATAAAAGAATTGTATGCATAAGCTTTTATGTGCTGTGCTGTGCTTAGTGGCTCAGTCATGTCTGACTCTGCAACCCCATGGACTGTAGCCTGCTAGGCCTCTCTGTCTGTGGGGATTCTCCAGGCAAGAATACTGGAGTGGGTTGCCATGCCTGCCTCCAGGTGATCTTTCAACCCAGGGACTGAACCCAGGTCTCCCTACAGGCAGATTCTTTACCATTTGAGCCACCAGGGAAGCCCAAGATTTTATATAGTTTTATGTTAAGTCTAGAAAAATGCGAAGATTTTCTTGTTGCCTCATGTCCTAGTAACAAAGCTCTAAAGTACTCCCCCCTTTTTTTTCTTAAATTATTCTATGCACTTACATCAGTATACTTTTGCAACAATTGGTATTTTAAGAGCATTTCAATGAATTAAAAAAAAAATTCACTAATTGACTATTATCTATAGTTATATGTTCTGGGTTATATTCTACTTTAGAGAATTTGAAACTTTAGAATCTGATTCAATGTACTAAAACAAAATATATCAGTAGTCATAATTTTTTTTTTCACAGCTCCACAATTTCTTTTTCTTTTTCAAGATAATCAGAAATCTCTCCTCTGGTACTCTGAAATTGTTGGGTCATGACCTGAGCCTGGGGCAAAGGCACCAGAGACAGTTCTTAAGGCAAATACTTTTTGGAAGATTCTGGAAAAGTAAGCCTCAGGGTAGATTCTACTGACAATTATCCTTGTTATAACAGATCACACAAAAAATATTTCTGTGCCTTGAAGGAAAATGTTCTCAAAGGAGATGGGCTTTGAACTGGATTCCATAAGGATGATAGAATTTAGTTAGATGGAAAATGATGTAGAAAACTAATACCAGTGAGGGAATAATAGAGATGTTAAAATAATTATATAAAGAAAGTATGGGAAACAATAAAATCATGTTAGAGAAGTAGCTTGGTATCTTTGATCTGTCAACAAATAAGTAACATATTTTAATATCCTCTGTAGATTGTTAAGGGCAATTTGTTCTATGTTCAAGTATGGCATTATCTTGTGGGTTAAAAATTACAAAACTTTAAATAATATAACATATTTGCTTTATAAAAAATGAAAGCTAAACCTGCACTTCTGTATGTTATTTGTTTCCTTGTAGCAAATCACCCAAAAATGTATTATCTTAACAATGAACAATTTATCTGTTTATGATTTATTGGTCAGCAATTTGAGCTAAATTCAGCTCAGTGCTTACTTATTTATTTATCTATCATAAATTTATCTATTTATTTATTTATTTTTCTACATGTTGAGCACTCTTCTAAAGCCTTTACAATGATTATAATCCTCCCATAAAACTCTATGTAGACATTTTTATTATTATCCTTATTTAGAGCAATGGAAACTGAAGCACACACCTAAAGGATATGCCCGTCATAAAAGAAGTAATTGATATAACCAGACTGCAATTATAGAAAAGTGGGATTTCATCTTCAGTAATAATTGATGATATAGGAACATGTGAAATGGTCCATAGAGAAAATTAAACAAGGGGCTCAGAACAGATCATGAAGAACACCAACATAGAAGTTATAGACAAATGAAGAAAAACCTTTCAACAGTGGTCATAAACCTGGCAGTGCAGCAGAAACCTGAGGCATTTTAATGAATAATACCTACAAACTGAGATGCAGTAAATATGGTGTGGGGCCTCAGAACCTGTATTTTCTTATCCAGAATTAGATAATTCTGAGGCATCCACTTTGCAAACATCCCTTAAGAACTTTGAGATACACATAGAAGTTGCATATGAATATCCAGAAAGTTAGTAGATGATCTGTTAGCATTCAGGAAGTTAAGAGGAGATAATATTTCAGGTAAGATGTGTTAGGAGAGACCTGAATATTTTAAATTCCAATGAGAAGAAATCAGTAGAGAAAAAAAAAAAATTGAAGATATAAGAGGGAGATTTGATAACTGTAGAATAAGTCCCTAAAGAGATAAGATATGTTAAAGTAGAGAGTGAGAGATTAATCTTTAACAGTAGAAGGGACAGATTTCCCCAATGTAAGCAATCAATTCTAAAAGAAACTGACCCTGAATATCCATGGGAAGGACTGTTGCAGAAGCTGAAGCTCCAATACTTTGGACACCTGATATGAAGAGCCAACTCACTTGGAAATACTCTGATACTGGGAAAGATTGAAGTCAGGAAGAGAAGGGGACAGCAGAGGATGAAATGTTTGGATGGCATCACTGACTCAATGGACATGAATTTGAGCAAACTGCAAGAAATTGTGAAGGACATGGAACCTTGCATGCTTCAGTCCTTGGGGTGCAAATTGTTGGACATAACGGAGCAACTAAAGTGAACTGAATTGAATTGAAGTAGACGAGAGATGTTCTTGAGTATAGAACTTTACAACTTTAAAAGTATGGTAAACAATTGCCCAAAGATACAAAGTGAAAAAGAAAGATTAGAAATCCTATTTTTAGTTAGAGAAGAATATAATTTTTTTCTATTGGTTAAAGGTTTTTCTTCCTTTTCCTACCACTTCTACCTATCTTTCTACTGGTCTGAGAATGTGTGATATCTGCCCATCATCAGCTCTCAGCAACCACTGTAGAAGACAGATGAATAAATCCAAGTTCATTGTTTCACCAGACATGGATAATGAAAAAGAAGTGAAACTCCCAGACAAAACTTGATCAGAATGGAAATATCAAGTCTAGGTTGCACAAGGAAGGGAGTTGTCATTAGGTCCCTGGATATTTGAGAATGTGGAGAGGTCAAATGACAGTTTAGAGCAAAGTATTTCAAGACAGAAGAGACCAGGTGTACATTCCAGTTTTGCCATGAAGTGGCTCAGTGACTTTGAGAACAATTTATTTGTAACCACTGTCACTTCTCAGAGACTAAAAGTCTGCAACATAGGTTCTATAACAGAAAACTTCAATCAGTGAATATAATCAGTTATTCATTTGTTAATCAATCAAGGCTTTCTCTCCAAGTTTTGTCCTCCTCTCACCTGGCAATCTGAAGAGAACTAACAAAAGCTCTGTCACAGTGTTTTTACCATGATCCCTGGTGTGTTGTTTCTAACTTCTTTCTTTTACCTACTTTCTGTTTTCTAAAGTCTAAACACCTGCCACACAAATGTTGGTGGAATATTTATTTAAGTGGACACTTACAGATCTCAGTGGAATTTGAAGAAAAGGAATTACTTTCTCAGCCATTTTGATTGTAAAGCCTGATGTTGCTACTTATATCCTTGTGGATGTCTGTGTACCACACCTGCCTATGTATGATCACAATGGTGTGATCACTCACCTAGAGCCAGACATCCTGGAATGCAAAGTCAAGTGGGCCTTAGAAAGCATCACTATGAACAAAGCTAGTGGAGGTGATGGAATTCCAGTTGAGCTATTTCAAATCCTAAAAAATGATGCTGTGAAAGTGCTGCAATATGCCAGCCCATTTGGAAAACTGAGCAGTGACCACAGGATGGGAAAAAGTCAGTTTTCATTTCAGTCCCTATGAAAGGCAATGGCAAAGAATGTTCAATCTACCACACAATAGCACTCATCTCACATGCGAGTAAAGTGGTGCTCAAAATTCTCCAAGCAAGGCTTCAACAGTACGTGAACTGTGAACTTCCAGATGTTCCAGATGGATTTTAAAAAGGCAGAGGAACCAGCGATCAAACTGCCAACATCTGGTTGGATCATCGAAAAAGCAACACAGTTCCAAAAAACATCTACTTATGCTTTATTGACTATGCCAAAGCCTTTGACTGTGTGGATCACCACAAACCATGAAAAATTCTTCAAAAGATGGGAATACCAGACCACCTGACCTGCTTCCTGAGAAATCAGGTCAAGAATCAACAGTTATAACTGGACATGGAACAACAGACTGGTTCCAAATAGGAAAAGCAGTATATCAAGTCTGTGTATTGTCACCCTGCTTATTTAACTTATATGCAGAGCACATCATGAGAAATGCTGGATTGGATGAAGCACAAACTGGAATCAAGATTGCTGGGAGAAATATCAATAATCTCAGATATTCAGATGACACTACTCTTATGGCAGAAGGTGACGAAGAACTAAAGAGCCTCTTGATGAAAGTGAGAGAAGAGAGTGAAAGAGCTCACATTTAGAAAACTAAGATCATGGTATCCAGCCCCCATCACTCCATGGCAAATAGATGGGAAAACAGTAAAAATAGTGACAGACTTTATTTTGGGGGGCTCCAAAATCACTGCAGATGGTGATTGCAGCCATGAAATAAAAAGAGACTTACTGCTTGGAAGAAAAGTTATGACCAACCTAGACAGCATGTTAAAAAGCAGAGACATTACTTTGCCAACAAAGGTTCATCTAGTCAAGGCTATGGTTTTTCCAGTAGTCATGTATAGATGTGAGAGCTGGACTATAAAGAAAACTGAGCACTGAAGAATTCATGCTTTTGAACTGTGGTGTTAGAGAATATTCTTGAGAGTCCTTTAGACAGCAAGGAGATCCAACCAATCCATCCTAAAGGAAATCAATCCTGAATATTCACTGGAAGGACTGATGCTGAAGCTGAAACTCCAGTACTTGCCCACCTGATGTGAAGAACTGACTCATTTGAAAAGAACCTGATGCTGGGAAAAATTGAAGGTGGGAGAAGGGAATGACAGAGCATGAGATGCTTGGATGGCATCACTGACTCAATGGACATGAGTTTGAAAAACTCCAGGAGTTGATGGACAGGGAGATGTGCTGCAGTCAATGGGGTTGCAGAGTTGGACACAACTGAGCGACTGAAGTGAACTGAACTGAGGGGTCTGTTTAGGCTAGGGTTTATGCTGTTCTTAGAACAAATAGATCAGAAATTCTCAGACAGTTGTTTGTTCTCTCAGAGCTCCTTGATGTTGTATAGTAGATCCTCAGAGAAGTGGCCTCATGCCTCCATAAGCTCCACATTAAATGCAGCCACAAAAAATTATTTTGTGCTTTCAATCAATCCATCACTTGAATCATTTCTTGCACTCAGCTCACTTTTAGTAGCACCACAATAGGCACTTTCAAAATTCTGTTCTTCTGTGCCCAATTGTGCATGCAAGTCCATGTTCTTCCTGGCAACACTACAAGATTTTTCAGTCATATTTTACTGAAATAATTTATTTCCATTAGTTGTCATCATGTAGCAAATTGAAGAAAGTTAGCAGTTAACAGACTATTTATAAACCAACAAATATGACTGCTTTAGTCACTTTTTTTTCTAAATATCATCCCTTTTGGGAGACCTGGGTTTGATCCCTGAGTTGGGAATATCACCTGGAAGAAGGCGTATCAATCTACTTCAGTATTCTTGCCTGGAGAATCCCAATGGACACAGGAGTTGGAGGGCTACAGTCCACAGGGTCACAAAGAATCAGACATGACTGAATGACTAAGCACAGCACATCATACCTCTAGGTTGAGGGAAAGTGAAAATCACTTTTAAGCTCACCATAAACTCTGTTGTACTACTTTGGTTTTTCAAAACTTCACACTATTTTCTTCCAATGGTAGCCAAATTTTATATCTGGCCCAGGAATGGGGCAGTGGGCAAAGGATAGACAATATAACTCTGGTTAGAAATTCACTGCCAGAATTGACACCCTACTTAGTCTGCTGCTGCTGCTGCTGCTGCTAAGTCGCTTCAGTCGTGTCTAACTCTGTGCGACCCCATAGACAGCAGCCCACCAGGCTCCCCCGTCCCTGGGATTCTCCAGGCAAGAACACTGGAGTGGGTTGCCATTTCCTTCTCCAATGCATGAAAGTGAAAAGTGAAAGTGAAGTCACTCAGTCGTGTCCGACTAGTAGCGACCCCATGGACTACAGCCTACCAGGCTCCTCTGCCCATGGGATTTTCCAGGCAAGAGTACTGGAGTGGGGTGCCATTGCCTTCTCCGCCACCTAGTCTAGCAGTTTGCTATTCTCTGTGTTTGTACTCAGATATTTATACTGTGCGGAGAAGGCAATGGCAACCCACTCCAGCACTCTCGCCTGGAAAATCCCCATAGACGGAGGAGACTGGCAGGCTACAGTCCATGGGGTCACAAAGAGTTGGACACAACTGAGCAACCAAGTACAGAGAGCCAAATAGAGTGTATTGACATAGAACTTGCTCAATAATCATAGCAGTATTAATATTATACTATTATAAAATCAGTCCATGGTTATTATATTTTTCATCAGAGAGTGAAAACAATGACCACAAATTTTAAAGACAAAAGCAGGCTCTGCACACTAGGAGAGTGTAGGAGACAAAGATAGGATTCAAAATAATTGAAAGGGTAACCATCTATCCTTTCATAAGCTGGCTTCTTGATACAATGACAATTTTCCTATGCTCAGTTGTTTGTTTGTTTGTTTTCCTTTTGAGGACCTAAGGTGTTGACTATCACTTTACTTTTTAATATTGATTTTTCGTTCTTTCAGGGAGTATTGTTCTTTACCTGGATCACTACTGCTATACCCAAAACACTCACCAGTTTCTGTCTCTGAATAAAAGAAATAACTCACAGGAGATTTTATAAATTTTCCTTATTGTTAGCAACTACTGGGAAAATAGCTCATGCTCCAAAGTTCAAAACAACAAAATCTTAATTACTCTGCTCACTCCTAGGTCTATATTCATTTTTACCAGCTAGGTTCTTAGGAAAGACTACAACATACTGAACAAGTGAAAATGGAGAACACAGTTGACGTCAGGTTTCGGGATGTCTAAACATGAACAGAAGGGGTTCTTGTTGATGTTCAGTTGGTAAGTCATATCCGCCTCTTTGTGACCGCATGGACTGAAGCACTCCAGGCTCCTTTGTCCCTCACTATCTTCCAGAGTTTGCTCAGAGTTATGTCCAATTGAGTGGCTGATGCTATCTAACCATCTCGTCCTGTGCCACCTCCTTCTTTTGTCTTCAATTTTCCGCAGAATCAGGATCGTTTCCAATGAGTGGCTCTTCTCATCAAGTGACCAAAGGATTGGAGCTTCAGCTTCAGCATCAGTCCTCCCAATGAATACTTAAGTGTTGATTTCCTTTAGGATTGACTGGTTTGATGTCCTTGCAGTCCAAGAGACTCTCGAGTCTTTGCAGCACACAACTTAAAAACATTAATTTTGTGCTCAATCTTCTCTATGGCTTATACATTTTATTGGGATTCTATGGTTTATTAATTTTATTGGGCCACTCTCAAAGTGGATGGTTGAATGTGAGGGCAATAAATAAATGTTTCCTACATTAGGAGATGGGTAAACTGTAGGATAGATAGTGTATGATAAACTTATACACATTTGATGATTGGGTGGATTATAGATAACTTAACTGAGTATCTCATATTATACAGTAGGTTAGCCAGGCTTGTTCACAGAGTAGTGGTAGACTTCTTAGAAACTTTTGAGGACTCTTAAGATTTAAGGTAGGAACTGGAACACTATCATTTGTCACATCATTATGGTAAAAGCAAGTTAAAAATGCAGCCTAGATGCTAGTGGTAGAAAGTAAAAGATAACAGCTTGTTTGAGGTGAGGAGCTACAAAGAAGTGTTTGATTAATGGGAAGGTGAAGAATTGGCAACAATCTGAAGTCAGTTTATCACAAATAGTCATGTAATTGTAATGCAATAATATCATTTAAAAATACTTAGAAAATAATCTCTATAGCTGCCAAATATGCTCTTGATTTTAGATAAATTGATTATAATATCATTAAGTATATATATATATATACAAAATTATATATATAATTGGGCTTCCCTGGTGGCTTAGAGGATAAAGCATCTGCCCACAGTGCAGGAGACCTGGGTTCAATCCCTGGGTAGGGAAGATCCCCTGGAGAAGGAAATGGCAACCCACTCCAGTACTCTTGCCTGGAAAATCTCATGGATGGAGGAGCCTGGTAGGCTATAGTCCATGGGGTAGCAAAGAGTCGGATATGACTGAGCAACTTCACTTCACTTCACATATATTTATAATTAAGAGGATTATAATTTAAAATCATCCAGAAAACTTAAAGGGAGGATGTTAGCAGGGAAGTATAGAATTAGAGAGCTTTGATTGAGGATAGACCTTCTGGTACTTCAGTAGATGCAACCCATTAATTGAGTTTATTGTCCTTAGTAGGAGGAATAAAAAAAAAAAAAAAAAAGAATGCACAGGTAAAAATATATTAGAAGGATTGTGTATAAGTTGATAGTGATATTTTGCCTTAAAAAAAGAAACAGAAGTAGAAAGGTCCTATCTGGCAAGCTCAAAGAATGACTTTAGCAAAAATAATTCAGGAAAGATAATAACCAAATCCCTTTGAAAGATTTAAATAGACTTTAAAGACAGAGGAGCACAGTCCACCCCTCCACAATTTTGCATCAAATTGTGTCAGGCAATATGCAGAGCATTGATAAGCAAATGAGTGAAAATAATAAGCAAATAATTTTTTTAAAATTTATTCTTCTAAAACAAGTCCAAACTATTCCAGACTTGAAATCACTCAAGTGTCTTTGTACTGATATACTGGTAAGTTTGAAAGTGAGTGGTTCTGAGGCAGCTGATAATAACCTGATCAGCAGAAAACCATGTCAGTCTGAAGAATGAGTAGGAGCATGGGTTGCCAGGGGAGGACACGAGTGAACTTTCTCTGTTGGTATGAAAGCTCTAAATCTTATTAAAGGCATGAACTACATGGCAAGTGAATATCTCAAACTTTAATAGTACACTGAAATTTTGTACATTACACTTAATGCATATAAATGCCTAAAATTAAATACTGTGTATTTCATTATTTTAAAACAAATAAGACATGGTAAAGAACCAAATAAAAGTCAATATTAAAATACTGTTCTTGAGTTAGTTGTCAAGTTTGGTATTCTGCATGGTATTGATAAACACTCTGCTGTATAAGTTTGAACAAATAATCACATTAACGATAATGAGATGCAAGTTTCTTATAGTTGGTGAAGACAACTGTAAACAACAACAAAAATGAAATGTTAAAACAAACTCTAGAATATTGGCTCAGAAATATGTGAATTCATGTGAATTCATTAAATATAAGTATTTAAATATATAGGTGAACTATAAATAAAAATATAAATATTGTTGTTGTTCAGTCACTAAGTTGCGTCTGACTCTTTGTTACCCCATGGGCTGCAGCATGCCAGGCTCCTCTGTGCTCCCCTGTCTCCTGCAGTTTGCTCAGCTTCATGTCCATTAAGTCGGTGATGCTATCTAACCATCTTGTACTCTGTCACCCCCTTCTCCTTTTGCTTTCAATCTTAATATAGATATCACCAAATTTAATTCCATATATAAATATATGTACCTATATAAGCATATGTCATATGCATATTTTAGAGATAGAGAGATTAGATAGATGGTTAATAGAAGATATGCATATGTCCCCTAATTACTCTGTATGCTGAAATAATTTAGAAGCAATGATACAAGTAGCAATGAATACACTAGCATTGAGATTTTAATTATAATATTCTCGAGTATTAAGAATCGGTGTCCTTAATGATTTGGATGATTCCAGAGCTGGGGCATAGAAAACATAAGTTAGCAACATATTGCTATTGCAGAAACTGAGTAGGTGCTCAGAATAAGGCCGGGACAAAAAGTCAGGGAATCATCTCAAAGGGGCTCCCACTGGCTTTATATGGGTTAGGTTAAGTATTAGAATAGTGGTAGTATATAACATACAGCTTGTAATGTTTAATTCTCTGGTTAGGGGATACGAAGCATTTTGCAGTGGCCCCTAGCAGTGACAGTAGTTGATATCACTGAACTATCAACAAGTCTTGTCTGACTCTTGCAATCCATGGACTGTAGCCTGCCAGGCTTCTCTGCCCATGGGATTTTCCAGGCAAGAATATTGTAGTGGGTTGCCTTTTCCTTCTCCTGGAGAACTTGCTGACCCAGGAATTGAACCCAGGTCTCCCACATTGCAGGCAGATACTTTACCAACAACTATGCAGAAAGCCCAAAGAGGAGGTGAAGCACTTCCTTTTCTTTTCTTTTCTTTTTTTTTTTTTTGAGATAAACATCAAATACATTTGTTTCTTAACAGTTATCACCATGTGTGCTCAGTTGGTTCAGTCTCCTACCTCACTGAAACTAATTAGTTATGCATATTCAAATTTCAAACCAGCACTTACTTACATTGCATTATACAATTGTCTAATGCGTTTTTAAAATGAGTCTCATTATAAGAATAAAAGACTGAAAGTCACGTCCAAAGTTATTTTTCTTCTAGCAGCCTTACTAAAATTACAGAGAATGTTGAATAAGAAGGCTTTTGTTGAAGTCTAGGTCTGATACTTTAAAATGTCCTGTGATACTGAGAAAATCACTTAATCTCCAACCTTTATGTTAGCTTAAAAAATGTGGGCAATAAAAATAACAATCATAGCAACAATATCCTCACAGAGTTTTTGTCAGTATTGTTAAGAAGCTTTCCTTTCAGCCATGTGATCCTATTTCACTTCAGCCCTATTTCAAGGTCCAGTATAACATTGCCATTCAAGAAGATCTCACTCTTAATCTAGTGTTTTCAATAATATTATCATTGTCAGTATATCTTAGGGAAAATCCTTTGTTTTATTACAAATACTGCAAAGGGAGACACGGAACCCAAAGACAGTCATGTTCTAATTTTAGTGTTTATTTCTTCAAATATTGTTTTTATTTATGCTTCTGAGTGTACTACAGGTTTTTCATGAAAGAAGACTTGAATGGGAAAGGAAAATCTTCAAATATCTCTAAGAAAGTTTTAAACAAGAAAGCTAAAATACATCCAATATATCAAATATTTAAGTTAAGATATATAGTCATATTATATTTTATTGAAAAGATAAATAAGTGCAGACCCTACATATATATTCCATTAATGCTTCATGTCAAATACCTAAATAAAATATACTCCGATCAGTATGTTTGTCAACGAGACAATAAAATATATTCTGCCCTGTCTCCAGTCAAAAAAGATTTTGCAAATCAAGTTTGCATGCTGAAATGTAATTGTAATGCCCTAAGGTTATATTCCAGAACATTTTAAATGAATGCTCAGTATTTTCTCTGTATGATAATATAAACATGAATACATGAAAATATAAATTTCTCTTTCTGACTCCACATGTTAACAATGAATTCCAAATGTCCCTTAGGGTTATAAAAATGTTATTGCCTGAAACCAGAATTGAATTTGAGCTCTGGATAACTTTAATTAAATTTTTAAAAACTATATATTACATAAAATTTTAAATTGCACAAAGATCTTTTTATTTACAAATTGTTTTGTAGACTTATAAATATATTTAATTTAGTTTTTTATTTTCTCTTAGAGTGTAAATTTAAAGAACAAAGAAATTGGTGAAATAAGAACATAGTCAAGTTGCTTCATTCTCTCTAGAGAGGATATACTAAAGATCTAAAATCTTTATTCAAATTCAAAAAAACCAAAAAGCTCTGAAATCAAATTTTTCCCCCAAAGGTTTAAAGTAAACTCATTTGATGATGATATAATATTACTTATATCTATGTTACTTATCAGTCAGTTCAGTTCGGTCACTCAGTCGTGTCCAACTCTTTGCAACCCCATGGACAGCAGCATACCAGGCCTCCCTGTCCATCACCAACTCCCAGAGTTTACTCAACCTCATGTCCATTGAGTCAGTGATGCCATCCAACCATCTCATCCTCTGTCATCCCCTTCTCCTCCTGCCTTCAATCTTTCCCAGCATCAGGGTTTTTTCAAATGAGTCAGTTCTTCACATCAGGTGGCCAAAGTATTGGAGTTTCAGCTTGAACATGAATCCTTCCAATGAATATTCAGGACTGATTTCCTTTAGGATGGACTGGTTGGATCTTCTTGCAGTCCAAGGGATTCTCAAGAGTCTTCACCAACACCACAGTTCAAAAACATCAATTCTTCAGTGCTCAGTTTTCTTTATAATCCAACTCTCACGTTCATACATGACCACTGGAAAAACCATAGCCATGACTAGATGGACCTTTGTTGGCAAAGTAATGTCTCTGCTTTTTAATATGCTGTCTATGTAGGTTATATACAAAAAAGATCTTCACGTCAAGATAATCATGATGGTGTGATCACTGACCTAGAGCCAGTCATCCTGGAATGTGAAGTCAAGTGGGCCTTAGAAAGCATCACTACGAACAAAGCTAGTGGAGGTGATGGAATTCGAGTGGAGCTATTTCAAATCCTGAAAGATGATGCTGTGAAAGTGCTGCACTCAGTATGCCAGCAAATTTGGAAAACTCAGCAGTGGCCACAGGACTGGAAAAGGTCAGTTTTCATTCCAATCCCAAAGAAAGGCAATGCCAAAGAATGCTCAAACTACCGCACAATTGCACTCATCTCACACGCTAGTAAAGTAATGCTCAAAATTCTCCAAGCCAGGCTTCAGCAATATGTGAACCGTGAACTTCCAGATGTTCAAACTGGTTTTAGAAAAGGCAGAGGAACCAGAGACCAAATTGCCAAAATGCACTGAATCATCAAAAAAGCAAGAGAGTTCCAGAAAAACATCTATGTCTGCTTTATTAACTATGCCAAAGCCTTTGACTGTGTGGATCACAATAAACAGTGGAAAATTCTGAAAGAGATGTGAATACCAGACCACCTGACCTGCCTCTTGAGAAATTTGTATGCAGGTGAGGAAGCAACAGTTAGAACTGGACATGGAACAACAGACTGGTTCCAAATAGGAAAAGGAGTACATCAAGGCTGTATATTGTCACCCTGCTTATTTAACTTCTATGCAGAGTACATCATGAGAAATGCTGGGCTGGAAGAAGCACAAGCTGGAATCAAGATTGCCGAGAGAAATATCAATAATCTCAGATATGCAGATGACACCCCCCTTATGGCAGAAAGTGAAGAGGAACTAAAAAGCCTCTTGATGAAGGTGAAAGAGGAGAGTGAAAAAGTTGGCTTAAAGCTCAACATTCAGAAAACGAAGATCATGGTGTCAGGTCCCATCACTTCATGGGAAATAGATGAGGTAACAGTGGAAACAGTGTCAGACTTTATTTTTGGGGGCTCCAAAATCACTGCAGATAGTGACTGCAGCCATGTAATTAAGACGCTTACTCCTTGGAAGGAAAGTTATGTCCAACCTAGATAGCATATTGAAAAGCAGAGACATTACTTTGCCAACAAAGGTTTGTCTAGTTAAGGCTATGGTTTTTCCAGTAGTCATGTATGGATGTGAGAGTTGGGCTGTGAAGAAGGCTGAGCACTGAAGAATTGATGCTTTTGAACTGTGGTGTTGGAGAAGACTCTTGAAAGTCCCTTGGAGTGCAAGGAGATCCAAGCAGTCCATTCTGAAGGAGATCAGCTCTGGGATTTCTTTGGAAGGAATGATGCTAAAGCTGAAACTCCAGTACTTTGGCTACCTCATGCGAATAGTTGACTCATTGGAAAAGACTCTAATGTTGGGAGGGGTTGGGGGCAGGAGGAGAAGGGGACGACAGAGGATGAGATGGTTGGATGGCATCACTGACTCGATGAAGGTGAGTCTGAGTGAACTCAGGGAGTTGTTGATGGACAGGGAGGCCTGGAGTGCTGTGATACATGGGGTCGCAAAGAGTTGGACACGACTGAGTGACTGAACTGAACTGATGTAGGTTATAACTTTTCTTCCAAGGAGTAAGCATCTTTTAAATTCATGGCTGCATTTACCATCTGCAGTGATTTTGGAGCCTCAGAAAGTAAAATCTGTCACTGTTTCCATTGTTTCCCTATCTATTTGCCATGAAGTGATGGGACCAGATGCCATGATCTGCCATGATCTTACAGACCCCAACACACCGTTGACAACACAGTAATACTAAAATGTTGATTCTTGTACTTTATTCCACATATTTACAAAAGTTTTGTGGCACATCATTTAAGATTTATTTTGGCTTAATAGTGTGGATCTAGATTGCCTGTGTTTGAGTTTGAGCTCTGCTGTTTACCAGCTACAAGACCCTGGACAAATTGTAAATCTTGCAAGATTTTTAATTCCTTCATCTATTCATTGCAAGAAAATAACAGTAGCTGCCTCATGGCTTAACTGTGAAAAATACATGAGTTAACTTACTTAAAATAATTAATACTCAATGTTGCTGAAGTAGTTGGTACTCAATATGGCTAGAATTGGAAAATTCAGGGTTTTTTTTCTATAGAATAAAATGATCAGATTTCAGAATCAAAATTAAAAACCAATATATATGGATGCAACATGAGGTTTTTAAGAAGTAGGAACAATTCTCCTGAGATCAAGATAAAGATGATTTCAAATTGTCTCATTAGTAGAGCCACTTGATTTCAAAGAAAAGCATTCATTTCAATCTGCAAGTATGGTAGAGAGTTGCCATATTAAAAATGGAAATAATTCTGCCCTCAAATACATTTAAAGACATCACATGAAGAAATGGGATTCTTAACTTCAAAGGCACTGGATGATGCTTTCCAATGTTAAATAATTACTAAGACGCTTACAGCTTTTGCAAGTTCAGACTCCCAGTTTTTGGTTCATTCCTCAAGGTGATTAAAGTAGTTTATGCAGTAGTTTATGCAATATATTATGAAAAAGTTTCAACTTCTATGGAATATCATATTTCCTAAAGACCAGTTTTTAAAAAGTAAAGCTTGAGAATTTGATGCACAGGCTTACAAATCATGCTTTTATCTGGAAAGTTATCACACAAAATATATCTGTTAGTATAGCAGTGTGGTGATATGGAACCAACAAATCTGTTGAATTATCAATTTTGAGATTTCAAATCAAAGACATAGTTAAGGTGATTTTTAAAAGAAAAATAATATAAAATATCTCTAAAGCATCTGTTCAGAGAAACAAAAGGAAGAAAAAATAGTTCATTACTTTTCACTTGATTGTGACTTATTTGTTTATTTAACAAGAGCCACCGTGTTTTTTTTTTACAAAATTGTAAGTTTATGAAACTGTCACCTATAAGTTTAAAAAAAAATAATTTAGATTTATCTCAAATTGATCATAAAGGAAATTCCGTCACTAAATGTGACACATGCTATGCTTTCATGAAATATTTTTGAAAGCATCTGTTCAAAAATTATCATCAGTTAAGTTGAAGAGATGACTTTTCTGAGCTTTTCCACATTCATTAAAATCTATGACATGCCAAGTTTTACTCTAATTCATTTTTTAAATTTTATTCATAATATTCTTGCATATTCTACAATAGATTTCTTTTCTGGAATTGTTAGATACAATTTCCCAACTAATCCTTCTTTTTTAATTTTGAATCCTAAATGTTTTCTCTGTTTCCAAACCACATGTATTTCACATGTGATGCTTGAAGTTATCCCATTGGTTCTATCTTTCCCTCTTTCCATTACGGTGTTAATATAATCCTGTAATGCTAAAATCTATTCCATATATTACTAACTTCTCTAATAAAATATTAATAGTTACATATTACTCTATACATTTACTTGCTTTTTAATGCTGCCTTTCAATTCATAAGTAAATTCTTTAAGCTACAAAAATATTGTATATTATTTTATTTCATCAGCTTTTCAGAGGTATACATTTCAATAACTTTATTAGATATGCAACAGTTCAGTCTATCCTTCATAAACTATGCAATTACCTAAGCTTCCATTTTTTCCAAAGTAGCTTTCAAAATGAAAGTCATTCTCTTTTATGGCATTAGGCCCACAAGTAGCAACAGATGTACTCACATGTAATGAAGCACAGGGCCCCGATTTGGCGTTGCTAGTCAAGAGTTCCCTCTTATAGGAGATGTCACTTTTTGTACTCAACAAGCTCTCCTGCTAAATTAATCTTTGGTTGGCATTTATATCTACTTCAAACTAGCTTGCCACTTCTTCAGTGTGGCACCATGACAACCTAACAGATGGGCCTAAGGACAAGCATGCCAGATGATCTGAATGACAACCAGGTTTAAGTATTATGGGACAGATTCCCATCCTCAAATATTGAAATAACGATCCACATCCAATATGTGAATATTTTAAAAAATGAGTATCTGTCACTTAAACCTTATATAATTTTTAAATAATTTTTTCAAGTATATGCCAAAATTGAAGATAAATCACACTAACACATATAGCTATGTGTGTTTCTGTCCAGATACCCGATTAATGAAATTGAGAACAGACTGGCTGTCCCAAAGCTTCTTAGAATTATAGTGGATAAGAAAGGCACCTTCCATTAGACAAAGTGTTGAGATATCGAAAGTCAGCTGCCTGGTTTATTTCTCAACTTATTCTCAACGTCTTTTCTCAGTTATAGGCTATCTTTCTGTCCTAATCCTTGGATACTGTGAGTCTTCTGGTTTCTGCTCTACCGTACTCTGTTACTAATTTTTCCTTATTCTTTCCACCTTTCTCTTCCATACTTCTATTTTCCAATGCAGGTTTTACTCCAATCTCTAAGAACCTCCACTCTTCTTTATCAGTCTGGTTGTGCCTATTTTAACTTATTGCAGTTATTGTTATTACTATTTATTAATATTGCATTGCAGCATCACCTTCCCCTTTGAGCCATGATGTGCTTAGCTATATGATCCAGTGTTTGGCCAGCATCCATTATTAATCATTTACTGCCTTTACTTCATCTTTATCTGCTTTTTCTTGTTTTGTACTTATTGTTTTCCTTCTGAGGAAACTTTAGGTTTATACATTTCTCATGATTAGGGACAATATTAACAGAAATATTTCCAAAATCTAAGTGGATTAATGTTTGAAAGACATATGGCTAAATGGGAGGGTGATCCTCTAAAATAATCATATTTTCCCCTGAAGGTTAGAAGGAATTAAGGATTCTATAATTTGGCTAGGTTTATCCAGTGTAGGTTAAAATATAAAATTAAGTAAATTAGAAAATTTGGAAGTAGAAACATTTCCTTTAAAACATTGTATTTGGATAGCCTGATATATGATAGAAATGCTTCATTGTCCTAAATGGGTTTCCACCACATTTTCATAAAGCTTTATCATATAGTTAGAGAGGAGTTTCCAAAGTACTTTAGCATTTGACTTTCAAAAGTTAAGGTTACATGTTACTTTACAAGTATATAAGTAAAATTCAGAGGAGAGTTTAATTATTCTCCATGAGGTCACCCAAAGGCCATCTTAAGAAGATCAATAATCCTTCTTTCTTCACACCTTCTGAACATTCTTTCCAGTGCACTTAGGCATACAGCTTATATGCCAAGAAAGATTTCCAAAGGTATGAATTAACCTTCATTACCTATATTAAGTCCCCAAATCACCTGAGAGTCTGGCATATGTACTTAATGCTTGATAAAACCCAATATTTTCCTCCAAAATTATTTAAAGTAATTCTATGAAATGCCAATTAAATAATACAATAAGTGGCAATTTAAAGGATAGTGGGCATTTAGAACAAGAGAATTACTAACAGAATTTGCCAAATGAAGCCTAGCTATGTTGAACTCTGACTCCAGCTCTAGAAGTAATTCATTCTGGTAACCTCTGGGATCTTGAGTACTTCCATTTTTCCTTTTTGAATTTAAATAGTTTTTATAATAACTCATTGCATAACTTTTTTCTAAGTCTAACTTTGTTATACTGAGTCTTAGAAATACAATTTTACTTGAAGACCATGTTTAAATAAGACAGGAGAACATTGCCTACAGGGAGCTTCTGCCTGCTGGTACAGCTCAACTTTGTTACATAATTTTAGTGCTGAATTTAGTCATTAAATTTCAGGAACTAGACTTCATCTCTGCAGTCTCAGAATTTCTGCTATTCTAATGTCAAGAGATGATCAGAATCTGAAGTGGAATATTCATTCACATCATATATCAAAGAGACAGATATAAATTCTAACAAGGACTATGAATTACTATAATTTATACACATAAACATGATGATCAAGTGAACTGAATCCATGACTACAAATTTGAGGACTTTTTCTTTTGGGGCAACATCCACATGGAAAGTCTTATTGTAGTCAGAAGATTTATTAGTGAGCTGGAGACAGGAGCACAGTTTTCTGTGTTCTCTTAGATAACGATGAGTTAGGTACAGCCACAAAAGTGTAACTAGGAAGACATAAGAACACAAAGTTTATTATATTGACACATTCTATTGAGAGTATAGAGCTGCTAAATAGGAAAAGGAGTACGTCAAGGCTGTATATTGTCACCCTGCTTATTTAACTTCTATGCAGAGTACATCATGAGAAATGCTGGGCTGAAGGAAACACAAGCTGGAATCAAGATTGCCAGGAGAAATATCAATAACCTCAGGTATGCAGATGACACCACCCTTATGGCAGAAAGTGAAGAGGAACTCAAAAGCCTCTTGATGAAAGTGAAAGTGGAGAGTGAAAAAGTTGGCTTAAAGCTCAACATTCGGAAAACTAAGATCATGGTGTCCAATCCCATCACTTCATGGGAAATAGATGAGGAAACGGTGGAAACAGTGTCAGACTTTATTTGGGGGGGCTCCAAAATCACTGCAGATGGTGACTGCAGCCATGAAATTAAGACTTTTACTCATTGGAAGGAAAGTTATGACCAACCTAGATAGCATATTGAAAAGCAGAGACATTACTTTGCCAACAAAGGTTCATCTAGTCAAGGGTATGGTTTTTCCTGTGGTCATGTATGGATGTGAGAGTTGGGCTGTGAAGAAAGCTGAGTGCAGAAGAATTGATTCTTTAGAACTGTGGTGTTGGAGAAGACTCTTGAGAGTCCCTTGGACTGCAAGCAGATCCAACCGGTCCATTCTGAAGATCAGCCCTGGGATTTCTTTGGAAGGAATGATGCTAAAGCTGAAACTCCAGTCCTTTGGCCACTTCATGAGAAGAGTTGACTCATTGGAAAAGACTCTGATGCTGGGAGGGATTGGGGGCAGGAGGAGAAGGGGACGACAGAGGATGAGATGTCTGGATGGCATCACTGACTCAATGGATGTGAATCTGGGTGAACTCCGGGAGTTGGTGATGGACAGGGAGGCCTGGCATGCTGCAAATCATGGGGTCACAGAGAGTCAGACATGACTGAGTGACTGCTGAACTGAACTGAACTGAAAGGTTCACATACACATATTTAGAGCACCATCCATCCTAGTAAGGTCTTTAAAGAACACAATAGTTTTTTTTACTTTTACATACCTACCTCATCTGTGCTAGCATTGCTCTGATGTACTAATTCTTTAGATATGTTAATAATTTTCTATACACTTCTACCACACTAGGTGTTGTCCTTTTCATCATAGGGGACTGGAATGCAAAAGTAGAAAGTGAAGAGATACCTGGAACAGGCTAGTTTGGCCTCATAGTACAAAATGAAGAAGGGCAAAGGCTAACAGAGTTTACCAAGAGAATTCACTGGTTATACCAAACACCATCTTCTGACAACACAAGAGAACACTCTACACGTGAACATCACCAGATGGCCAATACCAAAATCAGACTGATTGTATTCTTTGCAGCCAAAGATGGAGAAGCTCTATACAGTCAGCAGAAGCAAGACCAGGAGCTGACTGTGGCTCAGATCATGAATTCCTTATTGCCAAATTCAGACTTAAATTGAATAAAATAAGGAAAACCACTAGATCTTTCAGATATGACCTAAATCAAATCCCTTACGATTATACAGTAGAAGTGACAAATAGAGTCAAGGGATTAGATTTGATAGACAGAGTGCCTGAAGAACAATGGACAGAGGTTTGTGAGGCCATCCCCAAGAAAAAGAAATGCAAAAAGGCAAAATGGTTGTCAGAGAAGGCCTTACAAATAGCTGAGAAAAGAAGAGAAGTGAAAGGCAAAGAAAAAAAGGAAAGATATACCCATTTGAATGCAGAATTCCAAAGAATAGCAAGGAGAGATAAGAAAGCCTTCTTCAGTGATCAGTGCAAAGAAGTAGAGGAAAACAATAGAATGGGAAAGTCTAGAGATCCCTTCAAGAAAATTAGAGATACCAAGGGAACATTTCACACAAAGATGGGCACAATGAAGGAGGAAATGGTATGGACTTAACAGAAGCAGAAGATATTAAGACGAGGTGTCAAGAATACACAGAAGGACTATACAAAAAAAAAATCTCAATGACCCAGATAATCATAATAGTGTGATCACTCACCTAGAGGCAGACATCCTGGAATGTGAAGTCAGGTGGGCCTTAGGAAGCATCACTATGAACAAAGCTAGTGGAGGTGATGGAATTCCAGTTGAGCTATTTCAAATCCTAAAAGATGATGCTCTGTGAAAGCACTGCACTCAATATGCCAGCAAATTTGGAAAACTCGGCAGTGGCCACAGGACTTTGGGATTCATTCCAATTCCAAGAAAGGGAATACCAAAGAATATTGAAACTACCGCACAATTGCACCTTTCTCACACGCTAGCAAAAAGATGCTGAAAATTCTCCAAGCGAGGCTTCAACAGTATGTGAACTGAGAACTTCCATGTGTTTAAGCCTGATTTAGAAAAGACAGAGGAATCAGAGATCAAATTGCCAACATCTGTTGGATTACAGGACAAGGTAGAGAGTTCCAGAGAAACATTTACTTCTGCTTTAATGACTATGCCAAAGTGTTTGACTGTGTGGATCATGTAAACTGTGGAAAATTCTTAAAGAAATGGGAATAGCAGACCATCTTAGCCGCCTCCTGAGAAGTCTGATTATAGGTCAAGAAGCAACATCTAGAACCGGACATGGAAAAATGGACTGGATACAAATTGGGAAACAGTACATCAAGTATATTTTCACCCTGTTTATTTAACGTATATGAAGAGTACATCATGTAAAATGCTGGGCTGGATGAAGCACAAGCTGGAGTCAAGATTGCCACGAGAAATATCAATAACATCAGATATGCAGATGACACCAGCCTTATGGCAGAAAGCAAAGAGGAACTGAAGAACCTTTTGATGAAAGTGAAAGAGGAGAGTGAAAAAACTGGCTTAAAACTCAACATTCAAAAAATTAAGATCGTGGCATCTGGTACCATGGCTTCAGGGCAAATAGATGGGGAAACAATTGAACAGTGACAGACGTTATTTTCTTGAGTTCCAAAATTATCTCAGATAGTGACTGAAGCCATGAAATTAAAAGACACTTGCTCCTTGGAAGAAAAGCTCTGACCAAACAAGGGAGCATATTAAAAAGCAGAGAAAATATTTTGCCAACAAAGTTTCATCTATTCAAAGCTATGATTTTTTCCAGTAGTCATGTATGGGTGTGAGATTTGGACCATAAAGAAGGCTGAACACTGAAGAATTGATGCTTTTGAACTGTGGTGTTGGAGAAGACTCTTGAGAGTCCCTTGTACGGCACGGAGATCTAACCAGTCAATCCTAAAGGACATCCTTCCTGAATATTCATTGGAAGGACTAATGCTGAAGCTGAAGCTCCAATACTTTGGCCTCCTGATGGAAAGAACTGACTCATTGGAAACGACCCTGATGCTGTGAAAGACTGAAGGCAGGAGAAGAGGATGACAGAGGATGAGGTGGTTGGATGGCATCACCAACTCAATAGATATGAGTTTGAGCAAGCTCCTGGAGTTGGTCATGGACAGGGAAGTCTGATGTGCTGCACTCCATGGAGTCACAAAAGTTTGGACATGACTGAGCAACTGAAATGAACTGAACCCCTAGGTGAGGGACCTATCTGTCTTTAAATAGCATATATTTTTCTGTCTCAAAAAATCATCAACCTCTCCAAGTTTGGACTGGAGATATGTACCAAGAAAAATAACTTCAGTTTAGTTCAGTTCAGTTCAGTCGCTCAGTCATGTCCGACTCTTTGTGATTCCATGAATTGCAGCACGCCAGGCCTCCCTGTCCATCACCAACTCCCGGAGTTTACTCAAACTCACATCCATTGAGTCGGTGATGACATCCAGCCATCTCATTCTCTGTTGTCCCCTTCTCCTACTCCCAATCCCTCCCAGCATCAGAGTCTTTTCCTATGAGTCAACTCTTCACATGAGTTGGCCAAAGTACTGGAGTTTCAACTTTAGCATCATTCTTTCCAAAGAACACCCAGGACAGATCTTTAGAATGGACTGGTTGGATCTGCTTGCAGTCCAAGGGACTCTCAAGAGTCTTCTCCAACACCACAGTTCAAAAGCATCAATTCTTCTGCACTCAGCTTTCTTCACAGTCCAACTCTCACATCCATACATGACTACTGGAAAAACCATAGCCTTGACTAGATGGACCTTTGTTGGCAAAGTAATGTCTCTGCTTTTGAATATGCTATCCAAGTTGGTCATAACTTTCCTTCAACTTAGCAATGTGGAAATATATATATCTTTTCATGTGTGTAACTTTAAGTACTTTGCCACCTGACTGAGGCTGAACTTTCCGCCTAAATTTTTAGTTCAGTTCTCCCTCAGATTTTCTGAAATATAGTAAGTCATTGAAGCTTTTTAACTATGCTAAGTTTTATGTTCTCTGACTAGCTCACTGCAGGAGACTAATAGCCTGGTCAAAACCCTGCAGCTCGAAAAAATAAAAATTTGAAAGTTGGGTTAAATATCCTCTTTGTTTTGTCTTCTAGTCTGAGTCTCAGATTAATCCACTGAGACAGAGATAGTTCAGCCTTCTTACCATATGTTGATCATAAATTCATCTTTTATAGCCTATTCTTCCTTTATCAGCACCCTGTGTACCTTCCTGTATCTTAGTAGGGGCAGACACATGAAACACCTATAGTTTTGGTTTCTAAAGAATTTCTAAAAATACATTTACTGGCTTTCACTTCTAGTACCTATGGCTAAACATTAACATGATTTTAATTCATTCTGTCAGCTTTGATCACCCTATCTTTTTTGATCAAGGAAAATCCCTTTATTTTATTGATATTACTGAATCAGATAGTATTACCTCTTAGCCAAATGAAGCATTTGTACACACAATTTCATCTCTGACTCACCTTTTTAAAAAAACTTAGTGCTTTACAGGTCTGAGGATATCTTCAACATCAACAATTTCTATATACTTTGTAACTATCTTCTCTGTTCTACAGGCTGAGCATGCTATGCCTAGAAATTATCTTCCACTGTGAAGAAATTTCTATCCATCTATTTGTTTCTTTGACCTGACTATTCTCTAGATTTTTCTTTATGGACTAAAAAGGAGATAGTTCCCTTGAAATTCATATATTTGGTTGGCATTTGTCCCCTTCCTCACCTGTGTAAAGAAACGTTAGGAAATCTAGATAAAAGATAAAAATCCTGCACACAGATACACATTATCTGAGTAATTCCTCATCCAGTGGGGAAAAGGACACAATCAAAGTTTTAGGATATTACTCCACACTGTATTTTCTACAGTAAGGATAATAACACCTGTCTGCAGCCATCTCACTGAGTAGCTGCCAAGGGAACAATAATTTTAAGAAACATGTAAAGGCCTTTGAAATTCTTAAAAGGAGAAAAACTCGAGATAAAGATAAATTCCAGGAAAAGTTTATCTTACAGGCAATGCAGCAATGGAAATGATTCTTTTATCTTTATCTTTTCTGTATTCAATCCTGTAGTTTTTCCAGTAGAGTATATTTTTTCCCCCTTACTTTCTCAAAAAAGAAAATATATACAAACAAAAGCAATGAACAAAACTATGTACAGACACACATATACAAATACATTCTTAGAGCAAATTCTGATTGCTTCATTCATGTGTTCTTATTAAGAAGTGGTTAGATCTCCACTTGAAAAAGCAACTGATGTGTTCAAGGTGCAGGTCATATGAAACCGATATTTAAATATTTATGTATTTATTTATTTGGCTGTGTTAGGTATTAGTTGTGGCATGTGATATCTTTTATTGTGGGGCTTGGGCTCAGTAGTTGCAGCATGCAGGCTTAGTTGCTCTGCAGTCTGTTTGATCTTAGTTTCCTAAGGGGTTGCACCCACCTCTTCCACTTTGCAAGACAGATACTTAACCACTGGAGCACTAGGGAATTCTGAAACAGATACTGATATCAAAACTTGCTAACCTCCTTTTTTTTCAAAATTCTGAAAAGCATAATTACACCAAATATGGTAATTTATGAGCAGATTTGTGATTTCTGGCTAGGAAAGTAAGACTTGAGATTCTACTGTTATTAGTGATACTAGAGGGAATTTCTTCCTCACTTGAAATCCAATAGCACTCTACTTGTAATTCTTTATTATTTTCCTCTCTTTTACGAGAATTCACCAATCTGATTTTCCTTGTTAGACTATGCACTCCATGATTATATACAGTCCACACCTAATGCCAAGTGGTATCCCCCTCAGTGCCTTACATTTAGAGTAAGCTCAATAAATATTTGTTGTATAAGTGTCTAAGAAACATTAAGCAAGGATCATCTCTGGCTTGGGACAAAACAAAACATAATAGCATGAGAATGGATCATACAACTGCTATGCCAATCTTTACCTGAGTGAAAGTGAATAGGCTCATGTTTTACTAGACAGGTTTCCAATAAATAGTATATAGAAACATTTTATGTAAGGTTAGAAAAATCCAGCTCTTACTCAACTCAGGCTTGACCGCTTGCTGCTTGAAAGCCAGTACTGGAGGCTAGTGGTGGTTGAAAGAAAAGTTGCTTTAATCTGAAAGCTGGCAACCTGAAAGGGAGGTAGACATGTGTCCCTCAAACTAACTCTGAAGATTCTGCTCAGGCATGACAATTTTGAAAAGGAGAAAGAAGGGGAAGACACTCAGCAAGTCTTTGAGGTAGGAGGATAGATTCTGCATCATTCTCCATTGCTGCAGACTGGCTATTTCTTCAGATGTTATCTTGCCTGCATGATCTGCCTGCAGGAGTGCTAAGAGGTCTGCTGAATTTTCTACCCCAGTCATTCTTTAACTACTGAATTCTTCAGTCTTACTCCTTTTGATCTAGGAAAAGAATCAACAGTTTAAGGAAGGCTTGATGTGCATTCAGGAGAGCATAAGTCAGAAGTTAGGTTAAATTGCCGAGTCATCTCATTCCTATAAGTTTGGAGAGGAACAGAAATGGGCAAACAGAAATGGGGCAAAGGAGCTGCTTACAAATCCCCACTTGTCAGACATCATTCCATTTCTATGGAATTAGGGGCAAATGTCCATCTTCTGTAGCATCATGCTGACCTAGGGAACTATATTCTTAGAGTGGATGAGGTTGACATGGGTCTGTAGCATGTCTTTGGTGACAGTTTTAGTGGTCTGCTTACATATATGGGCAAACAAGCTACAGTTATTTTGAAGCCCACAAAGATATAGATTATTATGGGCAATAGTGTTAATCCCATTCATTTCTAGCTATTGTGCTAGTTATAGATGCTGTATTGCTCAAGATGGAGCAGTTGGTGTCAGGGCTGTAGTCTGGTCACTATGCAGTTAGCTTTTACTCTCTTGGCAGTGATAGCATCTGTAAACCAGCTCAGGAATGTGGATCAGATACTGAGTCTATGACTCTAGTGTCTTAGTCATTAACTGTTTGAGCCTGCTCTTTTGTGACTCAAGCAGGCCTGGGAAATTTTAACTTTCCTACAAACAAGAGGCAGGGGACACAGAGAGCCTTTGTACTTGGAGGGGGCCTGCAGAGTTCTCCTCATTTCCATGGCCAGCCAGATAGCTCTTATCTTTTCAAAACTGCATCATAATCTAAATCTCTACCAGTCTTATGGTTGTCCCATGTCTTGATATTGTACCCTAATAATAAGGAACAGGAAGCTGGATATGGGTTTACAATAACTGTTTGGAAGGCATGCCACAGTGAAATAGCAAGCAATAAAATAGAACACCAGTATTAAAGACTTAGGCTAATGTCTCTTTCATGTAGGTCAATTAAAGAAGTAATTTATGTATATTTTCAAAATTTGATTCTTTCTTGGTAACTACTAAGTCTTGGTAAAAGTCCCTTGGGTTTTTGAAGTGAGTTTACCAAGGATAGGTGGGAATAAAAGAAACTTGGAACTTTGGCAATATTTGAGTTTCTGAAGATTTCTGAGACTTCTTACACTGGTCTTTAGAGGTACATGCTGTGATCCAAACTTTTGCTGCCCTGGTTGGCTGCATTAGACAGGGATGGTGTGTAGTAAGCACTGACTGAAATTAACCCAGGGATATTTAGATAAGCCTCTAATATTGTGTTTCTGGACATGGGAGATTCAACTGAACCTTGAAAACCATATATATAATTTGAAATGGTGATCAACTGTCTTTTCCTAGTATCACTTCAAGGAATATTACTCTTGGAGCAATTCTTTTTTGCTTATTAGTGAAAAATGGACTTCCTTGAAAGAATGTTCTATATCTATTACTTAGTCAGTAATAACAAAGGAAGTCTTATACATGATTAATGAAAAATTTTCCCAGAGAAATTGTCAGAAGATTGGGACCTGGAGAATAAAGATGAAGTGGTCTCAGACTTAAAAGAGGATCAGCCTTGCTTATGGTTTGGTTTTATGAAGAATTAAAATATGCCAGGTAAGAGGAGAAGATGCTAAGGAATGAAAGGAGAAGACCAAAAAAGATAGAGTTGATTTACCCCTCTGAAAAAAGCAATTAGACAAACTGGGAAGGAAGTAGTGGGAGTGTTCTCTGAAAGGGTGATCAGTTTTCATAAAATGATTATGTTGCAGGAAGGGGGACTCCTTCCAGGGCCCAATGGTGGCCTCTTATTTAACACTTGAAAATGAATTATCCAAGGATACATACGTATTGACAAAGCAAAAGACTATTAGGAAGGGGTGCCCAGGTGGAGAGCAAGAGGGTAAGGGAACCCAAGAGAAAACTCTGCCACATGGCTAACAGTCTCAGGCTTTATGGTAAAGGAGTTGGTTTCCAGTTTGTCTCTGGCCAATCATTCTGACTCAGGGTCCTCCCTGGTGGCACAGGTGTCTCTCAGACAAGATAAATTTCAGCGGCAGGCTTTTTGGGAGATTGATAGGTCATATTGTCTCCTCCCTCCTCCCAAATTCTCCTGGAAAAAGTAATCAGTGCTGACAGTAAACAAGAAAAGCAAATCAGGCAGGGCAAGATAGAGAAGAAATTGGGATTTCCTGAAAACTGCATAGAATATATCCCCCTCACATTATGGCATGTTGAACTCTATTATCACAGGTCACAGTCACCAAAGTACATGTCCTAGTTGGGAAGTTTCTGTCTCTGTGTGCTCAGTCGCTCAGTCACGTCTGACTCTTTGCAACCCCATGGATTGTAGCCTCCCAGGGCTCCTCTGTCCATGGAATTTCCCAGGCAAGAATACTTGAGTGGGTTGCCATTTCCTTCTCTAGGGGGTCTTCCCTACCCAAGGATCAAACCCATGTCTCTTGATTCTCCTGCATTGACAGGTGGATTCTTTACAACTGTGCCACCTGGGAAGCCCTATTTGGGAAGTTTGAAATTCCAAAAATAGAATTCAGGGCTTTTTAAGCTCGGTTGGATTCTCCATGTCAATGGCTTTGCCTCAGGGTCTCTCACACTTGCCAATCCTGGATCAAAAGATCAAGGGGAAGAAAGGGAGGTGTATTAGAGAAGGGAATGTTTCACTGACCTTGATATCCTTAAGTAAAATGAGAGAAGAATACATACGAGTAAAAATAAAAGTGCTCTAACTTGGAACATGTGTTAGTTGCAAGTGATATAATTTTCCTTGATTCTGAAGGAATCTATTTAACATTGTGTGCTTAACAATTTTTTTTCTTTAAAGGCAAAATATGTTTTCCTTAGATAAACCTGTGAAACTCTAAATTCGTTCACAAAATCCAGTATTAGATTGCAGAGTTTAAGATGTAATTGTAAACTTGGGAAAGTTACTTCTGAACTTTACTTAACTGGAAAAAGAAAATTCCATTGTTAAAGTTATGAACTTTCTTGCCCATGATTACATGAACTATGCATGTACTTGATTCAAGTGTCTCCTGTTCAGAATCTTCACGGTCACCTTAACTGTTTGTGCACACTTGTAATTTCTCTCTTTCCTCCCTGGGATGAGATGAAGTTATGTCTTGACCAGTAAAAAATTTAACACACTAATATGATTATTATAATGAGTGGATTATTTTACTGGAGCAAAGGTGGACTTTAAATAATTACATGAAATTTTTCTTGATTAAATATTTTTAATCGTCAATTTTCTCAATTTCCTTTTGCATTTCACACATAATTTCTTGATGCTTCAGTTGATTGACTGTTAGTAGTAGTATTATTATGGTTGGTTTTGTATTTCAGGAGTAATTTCCCCTATCTTTCAAGAGGGATTTTTTTGTTAATATATTTAAAAAGCAGAATTTATTGATTTGTAGAGTTCGAAGTCAACCAGAGATTAAAAAAGCAAGAATGTTAAACACAGAACTGCTGTCTCTTAGTGGTTGAGTAAATGCTTTTATGCATCTTTAGAATTTTACTGGCTGGCTCAAGCAGTAAATGTTAAGTGACTAAACACTTCTTCCTTCATTTAGAAATAATAACCTTAATAATATTTTTTAATTGGAAATAAAAGATGAAAATAGTGCAAAGCATTTTTAACCAAGGAAATCTTTGTTTTCTTTGTCTCTAGGATTTTCCTACCTGAATATTGCAATTAAAATAACAATTTTTATGTTTGATGACTTTGCATTTGTGTGTTTATTTGTGCATGGAGGGGACTACAATTTAGTGTAAGTAAATATATATATATATATACATATATAGAGATATATACATAAATATATATATATACACATATATATACATATATACATAAATATATACACACATATATATACATAAATATAGATAGATATATAAAAATATATATATATAAATATATATCTGCTGCTGCTGCTAAGTCGCTTCAGTCGTGTTCGACTCTGTGCGACCCATATAGACGGCATCCCACCAGGCTCCTCTGTCTCTGGGATTCTCCAGGCAAGAATACTGAAGTGGGTTGCCATTTCCTTCTCCAATGCATAAAAGTGAAAAGGGAAAGTGAAGTCGCTCAGTCGTGCCTGACTCTTAGCGACCCCATGGAATGCAGCCTACCAGGCTCCTCTGTCCATGAGATTTTCTAGGCAAGAGTACTGGAGTGGGGTGCGTTGCCTTCTCCAAATATACATATACATATATATATAAAAATATATATATATACATATATGTGTGTGTGTACCTTTTAAATCTTAGGATGACAGTACTATATACCTAGGGGTGCTGCATAATGGAATACAAAAATTTTGAAGCACTCATGAAAACAAACCTGAGTCAAACTTTTTCTATTTTTATGTAGAATACTTTGGGTATATGATAAAAATATCTAAAACTTATAGTGTGTGACTATAAAGTGAGTGTTATGAATTATCATACAAGTAAACATATCATGCCACATGTGTCCATCAAAAACAAGAAATAACAAGAATTTCTAGGATTATTTTATGATGATTAAAGAGAAATTCCATTTATGCATATTTAAGCCCTTAATAACAGAGCCCTAGTTGCCTCATTAAATTGTTAACAAAAAAGATTTTGGGTTATCATGACAATATTTGGCAGAATTGAAAGAAAAGGAAGTTGTGTCTCTGTTAAAAGAAATGTGAGCAACAGAATATCACATGATGTCTTCAAAGATTTCCACCTATTTTATCATAGTTGTAATCTGTCAAATCAGCATTTCATCTTTGAATTTTTTCCGAAAAATTGTCTTTTTTTAAAATTTACTATTCTTGCTTATGCTTTTTCCTACATAAAACTAGCAACAAATAAGTGATTTTTCTGTGGTCAATGTATAATATTCATGCCTGTATATCATTTCCTTAAAAGCTGTGCAATTTAAAGGTTTCTCACATTATATAGTTATTTCAGTAAATTCCCTAAGTTGACAAAATTATCTCTTAAATGTAGTTTCACATAACTTTTGTACTAGATACAATGATTTATGCTGAAAAGTATTTTACTAATTCCATACCTGCCTCTATAAATATTTTGCTTTATACTGTCTTCTGAAACTGAAAGAAAATATAGCATTCACACAAGAAGTATAAAAACTGTGTAACTTAAAGAATAATAATAACTAGGACACTTACTGCTTATGACTCAGATTTGTAAGGACAAAAAAAAAAAAATGCACAAAGTTGTGAGTTAAGCTTTATTTGGGGCAACGTGAGGACTATAGCCCAGGAAACAGCATCTCAGATAGCTCTGAGGAGCTACTCCAAAGAGGTAAGGGAGAAGGTCAGTATATATGTGATTTTGGTGAAGGGGGATATGGTGCTGTGAAGCATACATTTTGACAGAGGGTGGCTACTAGTTATAATGAGGTTGCTGCTAGTCAACAGATATTAATGATTTTAGTGCTAGATATGAGAAGATGCAAAAAATTGGGCATATGTGTGTGTGTGTTTGTGTGTGTGTGTGTGTATCAGATATTTTTTATCTTTCATCTATAATGGGCACTTTGAGTGTTTCTGTATTTTAGTATTATCAATAATGCTGCAGTGAACATTGGATTCATATTTCTTTTTGGATTAGTGTTTTCCTGTTCTTTGGATCAGTACCCAGAGGTAGAATATCTGGACCATATGGTATTCTATTCTTAATTCTTTGATGAATTTCCATACTGTTTTCTATAGATAGCTGACTTGCTTTTCCCTTCCTGCTTTAATTCAACATTTTATGTTTAAGTTCACCAATAAATATTGAACCCAGGAAACTCTAAGCACCCCACACTTGGCCCCCATAATGGTAGAATTACAGGCACACTATCTCCTCCTACCCAAGACCTCACAGAGTGTGCCTGAGTGTGCCATGTACCCTTAGGACTTAAAAGCAATAATTCTTGTCTTTTCAAATTTCCATGATGGTTTTTTCTGAAGTGTATCTTGCAATCATAAGAACCACAAGAGCCAGTCCAGCCACACCATTGGCTCTGGTCAGGGAAATGACTGTGGGAGCTGCCAAAAATAGTATAAGTCCAGGTAAGTGCCCTAGACATTTCTGGTTAATAGCATCATTATCAATAGGCTGAAGCCAACACAAATAATTTTCCATTATGGTTTGCACTCTTAGATCCTTATTTAAAAGATCATTTCACATACCAAGATCATAATGTAATTGTCATTTCTTATAAAATTATATGCATCTTTTTATATTCAGTCATTTAATATTTATGGAATGTATTTTTATGAATGATGAGAAGTAGGGTCCTATTTTAACTTTGTTTTTCCCTATGGCTAGTCATTATTCCATCACTTATTTAAAAAGTTCATGTTTCCTGATTGATCTGCAACTCCACCTGTCACAAATTGTGTCCATATATTTGTGGTTTTCCTCTGGGCTTGATAGTCTTAACTGTTCCATTTGTATCAAAAATACATTTTATTTTCTATACTGAGTCTGTGCTAAGTCCTTTCAGTCACATACGACTCTTTTTATACCATGATAAAAATAAAGTTACTATTTTCAGCATTTCTTCTGCATCAATTCATATAACCATCGTTATTATTTTTGTTCTCTAAGAAACTTTATTCTATGTTTTCTTCTAGAACTTTTAGTTTTATAGATTATTTTCATTGTCCATTTGGGGCTAAATTTTGTATATAATGAGATGCACGTGTGCACGGTGACTCACTCAGTCATGTCCAAATCTTTGTGATGCCATGGACTGTAGCCCACCAGGCTCCTCTGTTCATGGAAATATCCTGGCAAGAATACTTGAGTGGGTTACCATTTCTTCCTCCAGGGGATCAAACACACCTTTCCTGCGGCTTTTGCTTTGGCAAGCAGATTCTTTACCACTGAGATTTTCTAAATATTTGTGCCCAGTTCAGTTCAGCTCAGTCTCTCAGTCATGTCTGACTCTTTGTGACCTCATTGACTGCAGCATGCCAGGCCTCCCTGTCCATCACCAATTCCCGGAGTTTACTCAAACTCATGTCCATTGAGTTGGTGATGCCATCCAACCATCTCATCCTCTGTCATCCCTTCTCCTCCCACCTTCAATCTTTCCCAGCATCAGGGTTTTTCAAATGAGTCAGCTCTTCACATCAGGTGGCCAAAGTACTGGAGTTTCAGCTTCAACATCAGTCCTTCCAATGAACATTCAGGACTGATTTCCTTTAGGATGGACTGGTTGGATCTCCTTGCAGTCCAAGGGACTCTCAAGAGTCTTCTCCAACACCACAGTTCAAAAGCATCAATTCTTCGGAGCTCAGCTTTCTTTATAGTCCAACTCTCACATCCATACATGGACTACTGGAAAAACCATAGCCTTGACTAGATGGACCTTTGTTGGCAAAGTAATGTCTCTGCTTTTTAATATGCTCTCTAGGTTGGTCATAACTTTCCTCCCAAGGAGTAAGCCTCTTTTAATTTCATGGCTGCAGTCACCATCTGCAGTGATTTTGGAGCCCCCAAAAATAAAGTCTGCCTAGTTATCTCAGTGTTATTCTGATTTATTAAGTCTATCTTTTCTTTATTTTATTACTTTGGCATTATATATTTATACAAAATCAATTACATGTGGAAATTTACTTCTGTATTCCCAGTCACATACGTTGATATATGTGTCCAATCTTTTGCCCACCTCACATGGCCTTGATTTTAAATATGATTATATCTAAAGTAAGTAATTTATATCTTCTGTTTTGTAATTGAATTACATTTTGTATAATGGTACATAGTGCTTCTTCCCAGATGGTGCAGTAGTAAAGAATCTTCCTGCCAATACAGAAGACAGATCCTTGAGTCAGGAAGATCCCCTGGAGTAGGAAATGTAACCGAATCCTGTATTCTCACCTGGAAAATTCCATGGACAGAGGAGCCTGGCAGGCTACAGTTCATGGGGTTGCAAAGAGCCACATGACTGAGTGACTGAGCACATACACACATACTGCAAAATACCAAGTTTTAGAGTATGTGTGTGTATATTTGAGAAGTGATAAGTCAATTTAGAGCATCAACATACTTTAATGATGCTAAATAATTTGTGAGATTACCCCATCAATAACGCAGGGAATAGAGGCTTAAAATGTCTTTAATAATTTTACCATTACATGCATAGCATTCAAACTTTGGCTTCTTTAAACTTATTTACATTAAGAGCGTCTGAAGGAGTGTTTTCATAACATCATAAATATGAACAAAAGCAAGATGAATCTCAAATTTTCATTGTGTTAGAAATGCTTTCAAATATGCTTAAACTTGCATTGAAAATAAAAACAAGTGTCCAACTTACAAAGGAGACATTCACTGGAGAAGTAGTCACTGATTGAGAATTAAGTACATGTATATGTGATATATGCATACAATGCACACCCCTCCCCCCCACACACTTTTCTCAATGTAAATAGAGGTATTACTACTGCTTGATAATTAAGCTATCACAGAATGTAAAATTTGGGGGAAGGGTGCAGGCCTATCAAGTTATAATTCATAAGAAGTATTTTATAAATTATTGATGGACAAAATCTGTCATAATAAAATGATTAAAATAATATGAGGCGGTAGTAAAAATTTGATTTTCAAAGTATATGTAAACAGACTGTATATAATGAATCTTTGCTCAGTAAAATTTCCTTTCTATGTCTAACATCCTTTACACCAGTTACAAAAAGTAAATAGAATAAGGAGGTGTAAATAGAGTAGACCATGAAACTCATAAAATATATGGAGATATCATATAGGAAGAATATTTATGTTGCCCACCTAGAATTTAAAACACTGTAATTATACGGATAGGTTTTTCACAGTTGTATATCCAAATTCTGTTCACAGAATCATTTTTCTGTGAAAGAAAATCATTTTCTGAAAAGACACAATGGTGTCTTTTCATATGCCTTTTATCCTCACTTTTCTTTAAAAATGCTTATTTCCTCCAATGTCTCATTGTACTTTTGTCCTCTGTAAATCAGTCAGGTGACCTTTAGGGATGCTTTCTGTGGGAGTGTTCTGTAGTATATGAATTACACCAAGAGGAAGAATCTCAGGTGTAGTTATGGAGCAGAATCTCAAATCACGGATTTTTAATAACCTACTGCAACATCTGGAACTGAATTTTTTAAAATAGTTCAAGAAGTTACTACTTTTAGATTTTAGCATTATTATAGAGAAAACTGAAGTCACAGATGGCGTAATTATTTTTATATATCACCAGGGAGCTTTAACATATTATGTTATAATAGAATGGTTTAGACATATGACCTTCATAAATATAAAATTTTAATATGTAATCCCTTATACATGTTCTCAGAGGCCATAACAGGGAGGTCAAGTATTATTAACCTTGAAAAAAGAACAATATAAAATGCCAAAGAAAATAAGAAACAATTCTTTTAAAATTCATAGTAATTTTGTTTTTTATTTTATTTTTTTAAAAAGCTTGATTTTCAATTATGTTAAATTTTGTGAAATTAAATATACTGTCTATATAATTAAATAGATTGATAGTTGCTTTCAGCAACATAACCACCTTTCTGAGTCTTTTTATATCATACATTTATTAGTTAAATATACAAGCTTAAAAATATAGATAAGAAAATGAAAGAGACTAGAAATCTGTGAGCTTGATTAATTAAGAAAATACTAGATAAAAAGTAAGAAATAATATAGATTGATATAGGAAATATAAACATAAATTAGTGAAACATATATACATTTCTATTATAAAATCAGCAAAGCCATTAGTTACTTCTTAAAATTAACATCATAAATTTCTAGATATACTACTATAAAGTGAAATAATGAAACATTTTTTAATAAAAAATAATAAAAGAAAGCTAACATACAGTCTATAAATGATAAAATGTTAATAATATTATAAACATGTCTTTGACAATAAATTTAAAATTGAAAATTTCTCCAAAATACAATGTCCTGAAACTGAGAGAAAATGGTCTACCTGCATGCTTCCTATCTATTAAAGTAATTGAATACATTATTTAAAAATCTATTCATAAACAAAATCGCTGATGAGATTAATTTACCACAGAGATATTCCAAACATCTAAAAAAGAGGTAAAACCAATCTTTCCTAAAACTTCTAAAATATTAAAAATATTGAGGGAATAATTTCAAGCTAGCTTATGAATCCAGCATATATTTAAATAAAAATCTTACAAAAGCATTAGAACAAAGAAAACTTAAAGATCCACAGCTTTTTGGAGCAAAGAGAGAAAAATCCTTAACAGCAACAAAAATACTATATAAAGGACAATCTGTATTAAACAACTTGATATGTGAAATAGGATAATCCATTATGCCAATTGGATATAGTCTTCCAATTCATTGATGATTTAACAATTAAGAACAAAAGAAAGAAAAAGCTATGTAATCATATCAATAGATTAAGAAACCACATTTGCCAAAATAAATTAACGTTGAACATCAGCAAACATGATATCTGTTTAGGATCTTTTTATCTTTGTCCATGAAAAGTATAGAAAACAAACATTCAGGAGAGTAAGCTCATTCTTTTAAAGTATCAGTAGACCTATAAAATGCTAAACCAAAAGATGAAAATTACCAGTATTAGAAATGAAAAAGCAGTCATCACACTGATTCCACAGACATTAAAAGGATAATAAGGGAAATCTACAGCTAAACCTATGCCTATAAATTTAACAACTTAGATGAATAAAGTCCTTGAAAGGCACTAATTACAAAAAAAGTAGGCTGCTAATAGATCTATACCGATTAAGGAAATTGAATTCACAGTTAATAGCTTCTCCACACCCCACCCCTAACCCCCATCAAAAAAATTCTCAGATCCAGATTTTTCACTGGTGAATTTCACTAAGCATTTATGAAGATATAAAAGCAATTCTATATAAGTATCACCAGAAAACAGAGAGAGTACTTTTCAAATCGTTTGTTGAGGACAGCACTATCTCGATACCAAATTCAGACAAAGAGAGCAGAAGAAAATCAAACCTTAGCCCAATATCAATCTTGAGCACAGACTCACAATTCTGAAATAAGATAATTGGTCCATTACATCTAGCAATTTATAATAAAGCTTTACATTTAATTAGGACTAGTACAGTCCATGGGGTTGCAGAAAAGTCAGACATGACTGAGTGACTAATACTTTTAACTTTCATAACAGAAATGCAAGCCTGGCTCAGCATTCAAACATTAATGAATGGTGCATCTGTACCTAATGCCCAGGTTTTGGTTTTTCATATCACTCGCCAACAAAAGGAACCAGGGTTCCTTAAATAAATGGCTCATTCTAAGGCTATGGTATAAAATATATAGGATGAGTCTGGAGAGTCTTACTAAATGCCAGAAAGTAAAACAATGACCCAACCCCACAAAACACACATGCGTGCATGCACTTGCATGCTTGTGCACATGTGCACGCACACACACACACATACACTCGCACAAAAGACAGGGCCATGGCATGAACGTTCATTCTCATTACATGTATTCAATATTGTATCGGAAGTTTTATCAGTGAATTAAGGCAAGAAGTGCCTTTTGACTATGCCAAAGCCTTTGACTGTGTGGATCACAATAAACTGTGGAAAATTCTGAAATTTTTGGAAAATTCTGAAAGAGATGGGAATACCACACAACCTGACCTGCCTCTTGAGAAATCTGTATGCAGGTCAGGAAGCAACAGTTAGAACTGGACATGGAACAACAGACTGGTTCCAAATCAGGCTGTATACTGTCACCCTACTTATTTAACTTATATGCAGAGTACATCATGAGAAACGCTGGGTTGGATGAAGAACAAGCTGGAGTCAAGAATGCTGGGAGAAATATCAATAACCTCAGATATGTAAATGACACCATCTTATGGCAGAAAGTGAAGAAAAACTAAAGAGCCTCTTGATGAAAGTGAAAGAGGAGATTGAAAAAATTGGCTTAAAGCTCATCATTCAGAAAACTAAGATCATGGAATCCGGTCCCGTCACTTCAAGGCAAATAGATGGTAAAGTGGAAACAATGGCTGACTTTATTTTTGGGGCTCCAAAATCACTGCAGATGGTGACTGCAGCCATGAAATTAAAAGATGCTTACTCCTTGGAAGGAAAGTTATGACCAACCTAGACAGCATATTCGGAGAAGGCAATGGCACCCCACTCCAGTACTCTTGCCTGGAAAATCCCATAGATGGAGGAGCCTGGTGGGCTGCAGTCCATGGGGTCGCTAAGAGTCAGACACGACTTCACTTTCACTTTTCACTTTCATGCATTGGAGAAGGAAATGGCAACCCACTCCAGTGTTCTTGCTTGGAGAATCCCAGGGATAGGGGAGCCTGGTGGGCTGCCAGCTATGGGGTCGCACAGAGTTGGACACGACTGAAGGGACTTAGCAGCAGCAGACAGCATATTAAAATGCAGAGACATTACTTTGCCAACAAAGATCCATCTAATCAAGGCTATGCTATTTCCAGTAGTCATGTATGGATGTGAGAGTTGGACTATAAAGAATGCTGAGTACGAAGAATTGATGATTTTGAACTGTGATGTTGGCAAAAAGTCTTGAGAGTCCCTTGGACAGCAAGGAGATCCAACCAGTCCATCCTAAAGGAGATCAGTCTTGAGTGATCATTGGAAGGACTGGTGCTGAAGCTGAAATTCCAATACTTTGGCCACCTGATATGAAGAGCTGACTCGTTTGAAAAGACCCTGATGCTGGGAAAGATTGAAGGTGGGAGGAGAAGGGGACCACAGAGGATGAGATGGTTGGATGGTATCACCGACTCAATGGATATGAGTTTGGGTAACCTCTGGGAGTTGGTGACGGACAGGGAGGCCTGGCGTGCTACAGTCCATGGGGTCACAAAGAGTCGGACACAGCTTAGTGATTGAACTGAACTGAACTGAAGGCAAGAAGAAGAAAATAATACAAGCAAATTAGAAAAAAAAAAGTAATATTTCCCTGTTAATAGATGACAAGACTATCTACCTAGAAAATCTAAGCAATCTACAGATAAAAGTTTCTGAAATTAACAAGTGAGTTTAGCAGTGTCATAGAACACAACATATATATATATATATATATTTAAATTTTATTGCTATATCTTAGATCGGAACAACAAGAAACCACAATTTGGAAAACTATGATTTACAATAGGTCAAACAATTGAGATACTGAGCCATAAATTTTACAAAAGATGTGAGAAATTGGAGGCTGAAAATAAGGAATCAAAAATGCAAATAAATAGAAAAATATATTATGTGCATAAATTGGAAGAGGCAGCATACTGAAGTCATTTCTTGGCCAAATTGACCTATGCATTTAATTCAACCACAGTTAAAATCAGATAAGGAATTCTTTTTTAAGTTACCAGCAAGCCAATTCCAAAGTTTATGTGGAAATATATAGGAACTAATTATTAAAACATTTTTGAGAAAGACATAGTCAAATTACTAACGTGTGTCAAATAAACTATAAGGGTACGTGCTATAATAATCAGAGTGTGTTACTGGTAAAAGTATAGTCAAAAAGATCAATGGGAGAGAATAAGAAGTCTAATAATAAACCCACACAGATATGGTCAGTTGTTTGTTTGTTTTTACAAAAGTGCAAAGGCATAAGTAATTAGAGATAGGAGGTAGTATTTTAATTAAATGGTGTTGATTCCATTTACATAAAATGCTAGAAAATGCGAGTTAATCAATATTGCCAGAAACAAATCAATAGCTATGCTGGTATTAAGAGATAAAGAACATTGCATTTTGAGGGGCTATATAAATGCTTGATATTTAGATTTTAGTAATAGCTTTCTGGGGCCTGTGTGCAGTTAATTTTACACCAATTATAGTTCAGTTAATCTATACTAATTCTAAAATTTCTAAAATTCTAAAATCTATACTAATTCTAAAAATCAATGGCAGAAAAACACGTTTCATATTATTTTAGATTTTAGCATCAATTGCTGTTGTTGTTCAGTCACCTAGTTGTGTCTGACTCTTTGTGACTCCATGAATTGTAGCAGGTCAGGCTTCCCTGTCCTTCACCATCTCCCAGAGTTTGCTCAAATTCATCTCCCTGTCCCTTGAGTCAGTGATGCCATCCAACCAATCATCATCTGTCATCCCCTTCTCATCCTGCCTTCAATCTTTCCCAGAATCAGGGTCTTTTCCAATGAGTTGGCTCTTTGCATCAGGTAGTCAAAGTATTGGAGTTTAAGCTTCAGCATCAATCATTCCATTGAATATAGAGGGCTGATTTCCTTCAGGATTGACTAGTTTGATCTTGTTGCAGTCTAAGGCTGTAGTCTAAGACTATCAAGAGTCTTATCCAACACCACAGTTCAAAAGCATCAATTCCTTGGGTCTCAGTCTTCTATGTGGTCCAACTCTCACATCCATACATGACCACTGGAAAAACCATAGTTTTGACTATATGGACCTTTGTTGCAAAGTTATGTTGCTGCTTTCTAATACTCTGTCTAGGTTTGCCATAGCTCTTCTTCCAATGGCATGTGTCTTTTAATTTCATGGCTGCAGTCACCATCTTCACTGATTCTGGAGCCCAGGAAAATAAAGTCTGTCACTGTTTCCATTGTTTCCCCACCTATTTACTGTGAAGAGATGGGACCAGATGCTGTGATATTAGTTCTTTGAATGTTGAGTTTTAAGCCAAATTTTTCACTCTCCTCTTCCACTTATATCAAGAGTCTCTTTAGTTCCTCTATTTTCTGCCACAAGGATGATGTCATCTGCATATCTGAGGTTATTGATATTTCTCCCGCTAATCTTAATTCCAGACTGTGCTTCACCCATCCTGGCATTTCACATGATGTACACTGCATATAAGTTAAATAAGCAGGGTGACAATATACAGCCTTGACACTCTTTTCCCAATTTGGAACCAGTTCCTTGTTCTATGTCCAGTTCTAACTGCTGCCTATTGACCTGCATATAGATTTCTCAGGAGGCAGGTAAGGTGGTCTTTTATTCCCATCTCTTTAAGGATTTTCCACAATTTGTTCAGATCCACACAGTCAAAGACTTTAGTATAGTCAATGAAGCAGACATAGATGTTCTTGCTGGAAGTCTCTTGCCTTTTCTATGATCCAATGTATGTTGGCAATTTGTTCTCTCATTATTCTGCATTTTTTAAATCCAGCTTGTACATCAGGAAGTTCTTGGTTAATGTACTGTTGCAGCCTAGCTTGGAGGATTTTGAGCATGACCTTTGTAACATGTAAAATTAATGAAACTGTGTGGTAGTTTGAATATTGTTTGGCATTGCCCTTCTTTGGGATTGAAATGAAAACTGATCTTTACCAGTCCTGTGGCCAGTGCTGAGTTTTCCAAATTGGCTGGCATATTGAGTATAGCACTTTCACAGTGTCATCTTTTAGGACTCTAAATAGCTCAGATGAAATTCTGTCACTTCTGCTAGCTTTGTTCATAGTGATGCTTCCTTAGGAAGTATCCAGGGTGTCTGGCTCTAGGTGAGTGATCACACCATCATGGTTATCTGGGTCATTAATATATGTTTAGTATAATCCTTCTGTATATCCTTGTCACCTGTTCTTAATATATTCTGCTTCTTCTATGTCCATTTCTGTCCTTTATTGTGCCAATCTTTGCATGAAATGTTCCCTTGGTATCTTTAATTTTCTTCAAGAACTCTCTAGTCTTTCCCATTCTATGTCTTTGTATTGTTCACTTAGGAAGGCTTTCTTATCTCTTCTTGCTATTCTTTGGAACAGTGCATTCAGATGAGTATATTTTTCCTTTTCTCCTTTGCCTTTTGCTTCTCTTCTTTTCTGAGCTACTTGTAAGACCTCCTCAGACAAACATTTTGCCTTTTTGCATTTCTTTTTCTTGTGGATGGTTTTGATGGTGTATGTACATCAAACCTGTACAATGTTACGAACCTCCATCCATAGTTCTTCAGGCACTATATCAGATCTAATCCTTTAAATCTATTTTTCTGTACAATGTTACAAACCTCCATCCATGTTACAAACCTCCTGTACAATGCTACTGTACGATGTTACGAACCTCCGTCCATAGTTCTTCAGACACTCTATCAGATCTAATCCTTTGAATCTATTTTGCACTTCCACTGTATAATCATTAGGTATTTTATTTAGGTCATAACTGAATGACCTACTGATTTTCCCTACTTTATTCAAGTCTGAATTTTGCAATAAGGAATTTTGTTCAGAGCCACAGTTATTAATCATAGCATCCTTTAATCATCAATTATTTTAAAAGATATTTTACCATACACAAAAGATTTTTTTAATAGAGAAACTAACCATTGCTGAACAAGTATTTATCAGGCAGTATATGAGGGCTTATCCTGCTTAATTTTTAGTAATCTTTTTTGAGGTAGTGCTTTATTTTAGACATAAAATCAGAAATTCTGAAAAATTAGATAAATTACTGAAGATTACAAAACAAAAAAAAGGAAATTTAATAAAATTGCTAAACTGAACTTAAAAAAAAAAAACAAAAACATGCATCTCCCTAAGAATGTAGTTTGTGTTTCTGGGTATGACATCATCATATTTTCAGGTTGAAAATATCACTCTTTAGTGATATTTAATGTGGAGAACAGGTGGAAAGAGGTGGTAGGGAAATATTAGCTGCAAGAAGATCAAGATAAGAGAGCTAGTGTAGTGTGCTATACAGCAGACAATTGCAGTCTAGGATAATGCTAACGAAGTGAACTACATATATAAGAAAATCAATATATATTTATACATATATGTGTATATATGTGTGGGTGTGTGTGTGTGTATCCTAGTGACTCTAAGAGCATTAAAAAATGTTTTTCATTTTTCAGAGCAAATTAAATGATCAATAAAAAGCATTAATTATCTTTGTTTAATCTGTTTGGATCAAACAAAGAATACTCAAACTACCGCACAATTGCACTCATCTCACATGCTAGCAAACTAATGCTCAAAATTCTCCAAGCCAGGCTTCAGCAATAGGTAAACTGTGAATATCCAGATCTTCTAGCTGGTTTTGGAAAAGGCAGAGGAACCAGAGATAAAATTGCCAACATCTGCTGGATCATTGAAAATACAAGGGAGTTCCAGAAGAAAAAAAAAAATCTATTTCTGCTTTATTGACTGTGCCAAAGCCTTTGACTACATGGATCACAATAAATTGTGGAAAATTCTGAAAGAGATGGGAATACCAGACCACCTAACCCACTTTTTGAGAAACCTGTATGCAGGTCAGGAAGCAACAGTTAGAACTGGACATGGAATAACAGACTGGTTCCAAATCGGAAAAGGAGTATGTCAAAGCTGTAGATTGTCACCCTACTTATTTAACTTATATGCAGAATACATCATGAGAAATGCTGAGCTGGATGAAGCACAAGCTGGAATCAAGATTGCTGGGAGAAATATCAATAACCTCAGATATGCAGATGACATCACACTTATGGAAGAAAATGAAGAACTAAAGAGCCTCTTGATGAAAGTGAAAGAGGAGAGTAAAAACATTGGCTTAAAGCTCAACATCCACAAAACTAAGATCATGACATACAGTCCCATCACTTCATGGGAAATAGATGGGGAAACAGTGGAAACAGTGTCAGACTTTATGTTTCTGGGTTCCAAAATCACTGCAGATGGTGATTGCAGCCATGAAATTAAAAGACGCTACTCCTTGGAAGGAAAGTTATGACTAACCTAGACAGCATATTAAAAAGCAGAGACATTACTTTGCCAACAAAGGTCCGTCTAGTCAAGGCTATGGTTTTGCCAGTAGTCACGTATGGATGTGAGAGTTGGACAATAAAGAAAACTGAGCACCAAATAATTCATGCTTTTGAACTGTGGTGTTGGAGAAGACTCATTTGAAAAGACCCTGATGCTTGGAAAGATTGGGCAGGTGTAGAAGGGGACAACAGAGAATGAGATGGTTGGATGGCATCACCGACTCAATGGACTTGAATTTGTTCAGACTCTGGGAGTTGGTAATGGACAGCAAGGCCTGGTGTGCTGCAGTCCGTGGGGTTGCAAACAGTCAAACACAACTAAGAGACTAAACTGAACTGAAGGTTAATGGTTCTAAAGACTGCTTAATCTCAACTCTGTCATTAAAATCGGGTTTCACTTGTGGCTCAGATCATAAAGAATCTGCCTGAAATGTGGGAGCTTTGGGTTTGGTCCCTGGGTTGGGAATTTCCCCTGAAGGAAGGCATGGCAACCCACTCTGTATTCTTGCCTGGAAACTTCCCTATGGATAAGAGAGCCTGGCAGGCTACAGTCCCTGGGATTGTAGAGTCAGACATGACTGAGAAATTAAACACAGCATATCATTAAAATTAACTTACCTGATCTTTACTAGGATTTTGCATTGTCCCCATGCTGCTGCTGCTGCTGCTAAGTCGCTTCAGTCGTGTCCAACTCTGTGCGACCCTGTAGACGGCAGCCCACCAGGCTCCCCCATCTCTGGGATTCTCCAAGCAAGAACACTGGAGTGGGTTGCCATTTCCTTCTCCAATTCATGAAAGTGAAAAGTGAAAGTGAAGTCATGTCCGACTCCTAGCGACCCCATAGACTGCAGCCCGCCAGGCTCCTCCGTCCATGGGATTTTCCAGGCAAGAGTACTGGAGAGTCAGAGGCTATATCATTCTCCGCCGACACCGCTCATCCGTTCAGGCTAATTCCCTGGCTCCTGGAGCTGGACTCCGGCAGTAGCCAACAAAAGAGTCCGAAATACAGTACCTGGATGCACTCTCAAATGCAACAGAATGATTTCTGTTCATTTTAAAGGCAAACCTTTCAATATCACAGTAATCCAAGTCGATGCCCTGACCAGTAACACTGAAGAAGCGGAAGTTGAACAGTTCTATGAAGACCTACAAGAACGTCTAGAACTAACACACAAAATGATGTCGTTTTCAATATAAGGGACTGGAATGCAAAAATAGGAAGTCAAGAAACACCTGGAGTAACAGGCAAATTTGGCCTTGGAGTACAGAATAAAGCAGGGCAAAGGCGAATAGAGTTTTGCCAAGAGAACGCACTGGTCATAGCAAACACCCTCTTCCAACAACACAAGAGAAGACTACATATGGAAATCACTAGATGGTCGACACTGAAATCAGATTGATTATGTTCTTTGAAGCCAAAGATGGAGAAGCCCTATACAGTCAGCAAAAACAAGACTGGGAGCTGACTGTGGCCCAGATCATAAACTCCTTATTGCCAAATTCAGACTGAAATTGAAGAAAGTAGAGAAAATCACTAGACCATTCAGGTATGACCTAAACCAAATCCCTTATGACTATACAATAGAAGTGAGAAATAGAATTAAGGGCCTAGATCTGATAGATAGAGTTCCTGATGAACTATGGATGGAGGTTTGTGACACTGTACAGGAGACAGGAATCAAGACTATCCCCAAGAAAAAGAAATGCAAAAAAGCAAAAGGCAGTCTTAGAGGACTTACAAACAGCTGTGAAAAGAAGGGAATCCGAAAGCAAAGGAGAAAAGGAAAGATATACCCATTTGAATGCAGATTTCCAAAGAATAGCAAGGAGAGATAAGAAAGCCTTCCTCAGCAATCAATCCAAAGAAATACAAGAAAACAATAGAATGGGAAAGACTAGAGATCTCTTCAAGAAAATTAGAGATACCAAGGGAACATTTCATGCAAAGATGGGCTCAATAAAGGACAGAAATGGTAGGGACCTAACAGAAGCAGAAGATATTAAGAGGTGATGGCAAGGAAACATAGAAGAACTGTACAAAAAAGATCTTCACGACCCAGATAATCACGATGGTGTGATCACTGACCTAGAGCCAGACATCCTGGAATGTGAAGTCAAGTGGGCCTTAGGAAGCATCACTATGAACAAAGCTAGTGAAGGTAATGGAATTACAGTTGAGCTATTCCAAATCCTGAAAGACGATGCTGTGAAAGTGCAGCACTCAGTATGCCAGCCAAGTTGGAAAACTCAGCAGTGGCCACAGGACTGGAAAAGTTCATTTTTCATTCCAAAGCCAAAGAATCCTCAAACTACCACACAATTGCAATCATCTCACATACTAGTAAAGTGATGCTTAAAATTCTCCAACCAGGCTTCAGCAATACGTGAATCGTGAACTTCCAGATGTTCCAGCTGGTTTTAGAAAAGGCAGAGGAACCAGAGATCAAATTGCCAACATCTGCTGGATCATAGAAAAAGCAAAAGAGTTCCAGAAAAACATCTATTTCTGCTTTATTGACTATGCCAAAGCCTTTGACTGTGTGGATCACAAGAAACTGTGGGAAATTCTGAAAGAGATGGGAATACCATACCACTTGACCTGTCTCTTGAGAGACCTGTATACAGGTAAGGAAGCAACAGTTAGAACTGGACATAGAACAACAGACTGGTTCCAAATCGGGAAAGGAATATGTCAAGGCTGTATATTGTCACCCTGCTTATTTAACTTATATGTAGAGTACATCATGAGAAACGCTGGGCTGGAAGAAGCACAAGCTGAAATCAAGATTGCTGGGAAAAATATCAATAACCTCAGATATGTAGATGACACTACCCTTATGGCAGAATGTGAAGAAGAACTAAAAAGCTTCTTGATGAAAGTGAAAGAGAAGAGAGAAGTTGGCTTAAAGCTCAACATTCAGAAAGCTAAGATCACGGCATCTGGTCCCATCACTTCATGGCAAATAAATGGAGATTGTGATTGCAGCCATGAAATTAAAAGATGTTTACTCTGTGGAAGGAAAGTTATGATCAATTTAGACAGCATATTAAAAAGCAGAGACATTACTTTGTCAACAAAGGTCCGTCTAGTCAAGGCTATGATTTTTCAATTGGTCATGTATAGACGTGAGAGTTGGACACTAAAGAAAGCTTAGTGCAGAAGAATTGATGCTTTTGAACTGTGGTGTTGGAGAAGACTCTTGAGAGTCCCTTGGACTGCAAGGAGATCCAACCAGTCCATCCTAAAGGAGATTAGTCCTGGGTGTTCACTGGAAGGACTGATGTTGAAGCTGAAGCTCCAATACTTTGGCCACCTGATGGTAAGAGTGACTCATTTGAAAAGACCCTGATGCTGGGAAAGATTGAGGGCAGGAGAAGAAGGGGACGATAGAGTATAAGATGGTTCGATGGCATCACCGACTAGATGGACATGGGTTTGGATGGATTCTGGGAGTTGATGATGGACAGGGAGGCCTGGTGTGCTGTGGTTCATAGGGCTGCAAAGAGTCGGACACAACTGAGCAACTGAACTGATAGTGTCAAGTGAATTGATTTTTAACCAGGGATCTACTATCATGCTATATAGTTTGAAAATAATAGAAGTGCTATGACAGTGTCCATATGGACTGGGGAAGTATAGAGATATATTTCATGTAAAGTTTTATGTTGTCCTTCCCTCTACATAGTAAAAGAGTCTCTGAAACCAATATTGGAGAATTAATTGTGTGGAGCCAGTTTTATTATTTTTAACAAACTAAAATTCAAGTAGTCCATAGTTCTTGATAACTTAAAAAAATGGGAAACATCTCATTCACTTAAAAGAAAAATGTGAAATGAATTCCATGAAGAAAAAATTACCCAGGGGATATTCTGAATTTTGCAGAATAAAAGACTTGCCCATTTTCCTTTTATTAGCTTTGTAGACATAACCACAAAATTAACAAACCATGAAATTCAACACCACACCAAACAGTAACAGATGCCTGACTTTGCAGTTGCTAGAGCAAAAAATCAACGAATATATTTAAAAAGTTGAAGAGAGATCATTTTGCTTCCTTCGAAAATTCAGACATTTGCATGCTCTTTTTAGAATCCATACCCTTTTAGAAAAGATTCATTTTCAATGTCCACTCTAGATCAGTGGTACAATATAGGAAACATTTCAAAACCTATTAGAGCATTGCCATCATATATTAAGTTGTAAATATAACTTGTAGACAACAATGATAATCACAAATACTTTATAGAGTTATAAATACCTTATATTTGTGTGTGTTATTCCAGATCTACTTACAAAGGCTGTTTCTTTAAAAATTTATCTCAAAATTATATCTCTAAGTAATATTCTAATAATTAATGGTTTTTCTTTCATACATTCATATGATTACCAATATTAATTTTGTGGAGAATTTTATTGCTACGTGTGTTTAGAATTCTCTTAGAATGCTTACATTTTGTGTAAAATCTCTTTGAAATTATTGAGATGAAATTTAGTCCATTTATAAATAAACTTCTAACCTAAAAAATAAAATCATATTCTTTGATGTGGGTAGTCAATTCTTAGAATCTTATATCAAGGATAGGATCAGAGATGTATAAGAAAATTTATGTGCCAATATGGTCAGCTACATATCAGTAGTATTTCTAAAGTGAAAAATGGATGTATTTATGTATATATTGCTAAATATACAATGATAGTGGAATGATTAAATACAGTGTATTCATATAAGGAACCATTCAGCTGTAAGTATTCATGTTTTGCATGCATGCATGCTTAGTCATGTGCAACTCTTTTCTACCCCATGGACTGTAGCCCATCAGGGACCTCTGACCATGGAATTTTCCAGGTGAGAATACTGGAGTGGGTTGCCATTTCCTCCTCCAGAGTATCTTCCCAACCGAAGGATCGAACCCAAGTCTCTTGTATATCCTGCTTGACAGGCAGATTCTTTACCACGTGTCACCTAGGTAGAAGGGACTGTTAATTACATGGAGAAATTGCTTTTATTATAATGAGAAATAAAATGACAACTTTTTTATTACATTTATAAAATATCAGCTCCCACTCAAGTGCAAAATGCAAATACATGAACATATATACAAAATTCGTTATGGTATATATGTAAGGAAGAATGTTAATGATGGTTATTTCTGAGATGAGAATATAAGTAGGTGTTTTCCTTTATCTCCTTCTTTACATATTTATTTCTAGTTCTTAAAATTTTCTATGATAAACATCAACAAAAATGTAACACTTGGTCCTGTTTTAGAAACTTAATTGTAGAAGAGAGTTTGACCAGTCAATGACTTGTATAATAAGTAAAGTATATTTTATGTGAGTTCAGTTTATGTGAATTGTATAACTGACATTATGAGAACAGTAGAGGTAATGCACTATGGTGAGCTTTTTTTTTAAATTTATGGTATTAAAATATTTTAAGTATTCAAAATATTATCAATATTATCAATAGTTCAAGTACAGGAGAACTTATAACAAATGCACCTACCCATATATGAAAAGAAGGGTCTGATTTGTGAAAACTTCTCAGAGAAAAAAATGAGCTGAGATAGGAAGGATCAATAGAATAGATATAAAGCAGAATAAAAGATCATTTTGAACAGACAGTAGCTTCAGCTAAGATGCAAAACTGGAACAATGAGCATTTGAAGAACTGTAAAGCCCCAGTATTAGAATGGAGATGACTTTGACAGTGTAACTTGAGGTGATCCTGGAAAGATAGGTGGCCTTGTTTAGGCAGGGTCTTCTACCACCTGAATAAAGCTATCTTTTATTCAGGAGAAAGTGGGAAGCAAGTTTCTTAGTAAAGACATAGCATTATCAAATATTTAAATGGTTATTCTCTGCACTGTAGAGACTAGATTGAAGGACCAGTCTCAGCAAATGGATGTTAGAAGATTAACAATAAATCGAGAATGATGGTAACTTGGACAAGAGTTGTGGCAATAAAGATGGACTGTAATAAGCAGTTTTGTGAGCTCTTGGACTGATGTAGTAGGAGAAATCATGCATGACTCAAGCTTGAGCAACTGGGTAAGTGATGATGACATTTAATTTAAACTGAACTTTGGATGTGGGGAAGATTTAGAAGAAGATAGTAAATCCAGTTTAACATGTTCAGTTTCAGGTATGTAAGTGGAGATTTTGAATAGCTGGTTTGATATTTACAGATGAAGCTCAGAAAACAGTCTAGACTTGGAATTTGTATTGATGGAGATGGTCAAATTTCTCCCTATGGGCCTGGATGTCTCTTATCACTTGCCATCCAAATAATGATTTTTATTTTTGTCCTTGGGGAAATGTATGATTCATAAACTAGGAGTAAGTGTTAAGTAAAATACACAAATATCTATGTTTCTTTCAAATATTATTACAAAGAAAAGAATAATAATAATGTTAAAATTTGAAGTTAAGATTTTCACATATATACCTATATGTGTATATATTATATACATATATATGCATATATATATAGCATGCATATATATATATATATAAAATTAGAAGTAGAGTACAATGCTTCACTTAATTTTATATATGAGACAGGTAGGTTGTAATAAGACATTAACAATAAATCCAATCCAATTAGAAGTATGTGATGCCTGGAGACTACAATTTCTGTCTCAAGAATTAACACAAAAATTGATCAAAGTACTATCCAATTTGAAACAGGTTCCCAGCCTTAGCTCAGACCTTATCTATCAATTACAAATAAATCTCTCTTTGTTCACTTATTTATTAAAATGATCTCAGATAGTTGGTTGCCAAGAATATTTGAAAGTCTCTCATTTGATAGAGGACTGATAGCAGTGCTGATAATATCTAAATGTTGCTTGCCATTTCGCTGAAGACAAGTGGTTGGTTTAAAATACAACAAAAAAAAATGCATCTTTTCAAATTCTGAACCATCCTTTACATTATGTCTAAGGCAAACAACGTAGGTTTTGTGTATTTATTAAGACCTTTAGTTTTTATAAAGAAATCTTTTCAATTGCATTACCTAGGATCCTAGGATATTGGCTATGTATGCATTAAAATGTTCTTCTATGAACTAGAAGTTGGTTTAATATATATTTCTTGGACCATAACTTTATCCCTCAAAAGCAGATAGACATAACTCCACTATTTCCTAGCTTTAAAGGTAGTTGTGGCAAACTCTAAGGTCAACTCAAGTCACTGGCATGCTTTTTTTTTTTTTTTGCCCTAATTGTTTTTGTTCTGTCAAAACATTTCAAAGCCCTATGAGTTCACCTGACTGTCTTCAATCGCTGATTTTCTGTGTTTCTTGAGAAACACTGTATTTCCTTTCTAGCAACATATTCTGTGTCTCCTATGATCACATATAAATTGAAAAAAGAAAGGAAAGTAAAAAGTGAAAAACAAACTTTCCCTTAGTTTGATTTGATTTTGTCTATTATCTATCTATCCATCATTTTTTTCTTTACTTTCTTTATTTGAGTCACTGTGATAATTTGCTTTTCCATCACCATCCCCCACTATATTTTAATTCTTCTCAGCTATGTCACTTTCCTCTCCATAATCTATTTGTTTATTACAGATTTTTTTCTCGACGCCTTTTGTTAATTACTGGGCTTGCTTCTATTCTTTCTTTTTAAATTATTTTTTATTTATTTCTAAGTCCTGTAACAGTTTTATTTTAGTTTAACTATCCTTCAACTTGGATCTTAACCTTTTATATCACATTTTATTGCCCTTAAAAATCTTATATTTGATCCTTTTAGTCTTTAATGATACTGAGAAAGTATGAAACATTTCTTGTTGAAAATTATGTTTCTCTCTATAAAATGGATACTAATTTGTCTGCATATTTTGCACTGCTTTTTACTTTTTAACTCTCAAAGTGTTTCTGTGTGGTTATTATTTCCTTCTCGTTATTTTTTAAAAGCAGAGATAATTTGTATGTTTTTAATTTAATTTTGTTTCTCCCCAAATATATCGTTGGTGCAGTCTATTTTGCCTTTACTCCCATAACATATAGTTATTTGTTCAGTTACAGTTGATCTTTGAACAACTAAGGATTCAGGGTGCCTATCCTCCATGCAGGGAAAAATTTACACATATAGTCTGCTCTCCATATCTGAATTTCCTCTGTATCTGTGGTTAAGCATTTGCAGATTTAATCAACCATAGATCACATAGTACTATTGTATCTACTATTGAACAAAGTATGTATATAAGTTGACCTGTGCAATTCAAATCTGTATTAAGGGTCAACTGTACTTCAAAAGACCAGCTTGAAGACCATGCACTGATGATCTTTTATCTTGTGTTTAATTTACGCAGAGCTGAAGGAAACTAGGTCAAGGATTACAGTACTTTTTATGTTTATTCTAGGCTTCTCTCAACTGACAGAGGCCCTTGAGATGGGCTTTTGTGTTTTGGAGTGTTCATTAATAGTAGGTGCAATAATAAACCTTTGCTTCTTCCAGGGTCAAGCAGTTCATCCCTCACATTAATCCACCCCCTTTCAGCTACCTGCATCAGTCTTGTTACAGTTAGAATTAGGGAAGTAGATGAAACTCAGGAATGCTTTAGTTGTGGCCTACTGTTATTTATTTATGTTACCACAAAATAATGCAAACACATCAGCTTATCCAAAGTCACTCAATCTGTGGGGAGTATGGCTCATTTAAGGAAGTAAATTTCAATGTAGATGGAGATTAGAGGAAAGGGGAGTATGAGTGAAATGGAAATGTTAATGTTGGGTAGCCAGTCTGGGCAGAGACATATATACACTCAAATCTTAAATATTTGGAAGAGTTTCAGAAGGTAAGTGTCATGATGTGATTAGATCTGTGTTTTCAGGAGATATATCTTGCAAGATGGACAATAGATTCACAGTGTTGCTGGTGGAAATAGCCCATGATGATAATCATTTCTATTTGACTGATGGTTATGAAAATTGACAGAAACACATGCATTTGTGATTGATTTAGTTGTCAAGATGATGAAATTTAGAGAAGTCTGACTCAGAAGTATAAATCTGGGAAATACTGACATTTGTAGCAAATAAAACTATGGGTTTGAGCTCTCCTAGAAATTTAATATTGATTGATAAAAATCTGCAGGCTTAGATTTGAGCATTGATGATTTCCAATATTAAAAGAGATGACAAGGAAATATAGGGCAGAGGAAAACCTGCAAAAAAATGTGACTAGGAAGCTACATGATACTGACTAGTCCCTTTAGAATACATCATTTCCCTTAGGTAAAATCTTTATGATGCCAGTTTATAGAGGGTATTAGCCTAAAGTGGTTAAGAGCATGAGTTCTGGCATCAGATAACTTTTCTGTAATTAGACTCTGGCCCCACTGATTGCCATTGTGTGCCACATGTTATAAACCTTTCTATGTCTCTGTTCCTCTTGAGAATAAAAATTGTTCTTATGCCATGGAATTTTATGAGTTAAAATATGCACTTGACATACAATAATGCTGACAAATGGCTGCAGTCATAGCTGCAGTGTCTGTGATAGTTGTGAATTCCAGCACTGTGTTACAAACCTCATATTTTTGTCAGGAAAGAGCTAAACTACATAGTTAGGAAGGCAAGAATAATATTTGTAAAATAATTCTAAACTTATAGAAAAAATATTCAACTATTATGTCAATCCAGTTAAAGGAAAGCAGTTAGAGGCCTATGATAATGAGAAACATATTCATGGAAGTCATCAGTTCAAGTTGCTTAGGATAGAGTGTTGAATTTGAAATACTAAGGGACATGAACTTCTGCTGGTTATCTATTACGGAATAACAAAACAGGCTAAAATGCGGCAATTGTTCACATTATCCTTGGTTCTCTAAGTTTACAGTTTGGAATTAGTTCAGCTAGGTGGTTCTTCTGCTATCATCTCGTGTCACTAATGTGGCTGAAGACTGGAAAAAAACTGCATGGGCATGAATTCTTGAAAAAGGTTGCCTTGCCCCAAATACCTCTGGTTTCATGTCAGATGCTTAGGGCTCACTGTCAGATGATTCATATAGGGAGGTATATCTAGATTGATTTGTCTCTGCTCTACCCGGTTTTTCATCCTCTATAGGATAGACTAGGCATCTTCACAGATGATCTTGGGGCAGCATTCCAAGAAAGTGAAAATAGAATCTGTGCGACTTCTAAAGGCCTAGGTTAAGTACTCCATCAAATTTGTTTCCTCTGAATTTTGTTTATCAAAGGAAGTCACAAGTCCTAATTCAAGAGAATGGAGAACTGGGTTCTACTTTATGGGAGGGGAAAAAATGTAGCAAAATCTCATTGAAGAAATATATGCTCATAGGAATGGGGGAAACATGTGTCTAAAAGTATATTCCAAATAATAGAAATGAAAAGCAAAATACGACAATAACATGAACTACTGAATGCTGAAGAAATAAGCTAGGCTGGCTGGCCTTATGTGAAAATTACTTGTGAAGAGTTTTTGAGGTATATAAAGTATTGATTTGTGGAGTTTCTAGAAAGACACTGTCCAGTACAATTATATTGTGAGACACAGAGAGCCAAACATAAAATTTTAAATTATTTTAAAAATCTAGCAAGAAATAAATAAAATATTTTATTTGACTCTCTATTAATATTGATATATAATTATTTAAATGGGAAATCAGTGCTTTTAAAGTATTTGAAACATTTTACCTTATTTTGTGTACTAAGTATTTTAAAGAAGGTGTGATTTTTAATCACAGAGCATATCTGTCCAGATTAGATATCTTTCACATGTACCGAAGACAAATATAATTAGTGGTCAATCTGTTGGACAGTTCAGCCATATGATGTTGGGATTAGAATTTTTAATTTGATGACTTTAGAAATATATTATTTGTAACTAGTAAGAGTGGAAGGATATGAGCCTGGTAGGATTGTATCCATGAGATTCTAATTCTAGCTAAGGCACTAATGTGTATTTTTTCAGGATGGGGAACATATGTATACCTGTGGCGGATTCATTTTGATATTTGGCAAAACTAATACAATTATGTAAAGTTTAAAAATAAAATAAAATTAAAAAAAGTTATTAATGACTATCATTATTTCCTCATCAAACACTAAGGGCATTGCCCAATGTTTATGTTAATGTGCTTTGGACCCCTGATACTATATAATCTTATTATTCTTAAGCAAAGTCTATAAAAATAATTTTGTTTCACTGTGCAAAATGGATATAGATTTGAAGTATAGAGCAACACTGTGAAAAACTAAAATATAGAGCAGTGAAAACAAGACCATCAATTAGGAAATGACAGAGTGAGGAGAAAGTACTGAATACATAGAGAAAGGGAAGCCAAACCTCATGGAGGGACCAAGGGGATATCTATTAAAAGACTTAGTAACTGAGAAAGAAACAGAAAACTGTTATGATCACTTCTCGGCCTTTTGGCTAAGATCAAGTGCAGAAAACTGTTATCAGAAAGAGTGACTCTTAACTTCAGAGAAACTGAGTTGTCTATATAGTGATCATATGAAAACCTTGAGAGAACCTGGAGACTTTTCTCTTTGGAAAAAGATATGGGGGAAAATTAGCTCAGTGACTAGATTTGGTGGCAAAAAAAAAAAAAAAAAAAAATCAAACTATCATTAATGAAAGAAAAAGAAAGGCAAGACAGCAAAAGAGACACAGATGTATAGAACAGTCTTTTGGATTCTGTGGGAGAAGAGGGGATGATTTGGGAGAATGGCATTGAAATATGTATATCATATAAGAAACAAATCGCCAGTCCAGGTTTGATGCAGGATACAGGATGCTTGGGGCTGGTGCACTGGGATGACCCAGAGGGATGGTATGGGGAGGGAGGTGGGAGGGGGGGTTCACGATTGGGAACACGTGTACACCCATGGCAGATTTATGTTGATGTATGATAAAACCAATACAATATTGTAAAGTAATTAGCCTCTAGTTAAAATAAATAAATTTAAATTAAAAAAGAAAAAGAAAGCAGACTAGTATAAGCTGAAGGAAAGTTAAGAAAAGTTTTGAGAAAAGAAAAGGGATAAGAAATTCAAAAACTATAAGAAATCCAGGAAGCTAAGAATTAAAGAAAAACAATCAGGTTTTGTAATTAAGAAATAGTTGGTGATATTTAAAACAAATACATCAGTAACATGAGGCCCAGAAAGCAATCTATTAATTTTGGGGGGGAAGAAAAGAAGCAATGACTATAAATAATTTCTTAAGAAGTTTATACTGAAGCTAAGCAAGACTGAAAAATGCTTATTGATCCATGGTCAAAAAAAGGAGGAAAAATCATCTCAAAATGTCTGTAAAAAATTAAAATGCTAAAGCACATGCTAAATTATAAACTGGGGGAAATCTCATAGATGGAGAAGATATTAACAAAGTGAATCAGCTAAGGAAGTGATAAAAAAAAATGCAAAACAATGTTTTCCATTACAGTGCAATCCTCAGCAGTGATACCAGATTTTTAGATTGCATACTCTCAGAAATTTGGTCTGTTTTCTCCTTTTACTTACCATGACCCATTACTTTTTATCTAACTCCTCTTATACCCTATGACACAAATATAGATGCACAGATTGAAAGTAATGTGTTGATAAGAAATTGAACATTGCCCTCATTGAGAAGAAACTAACCAATCCCAAATCCCTGTACTAAGCAGATAAGAGACATTTAGGAGTTGTGTTTCTTGGGGTGAGGGGGAATCAGGGAAGTAAAGTTTCCATTTTTGTTACGCAGGTGGTAGCTGTGTTTGCACTCACCATCATTTTTAAACACTGCACTCTAAAGACCACCATTGAGACCACTAAGAAAGTGAAAGTGAAGTCGCTCAGTCATGTCCGACTCTTTGTGACCCCATGGACTGTAGCATACCATGCTCCTCTGCCCATGGGATTTGCCAGGCAAGAGTGGATTGCCATTTCCTTCTCCAGGGGATATTCCTGACCCCAGGATCGAATCCAGGTCTTCCCCTTGTAGGCAGACGCTTTACCCTCTGATCCACCGGGGAAGTTGAGACCACTAAACAATAGATACATATAATGCTTTTAGCATCAATTCCACTTTCCCTGACACAAGAACAGACACAGTGTTGGAGGGAAAAGGAGTCTTAGCAGTATTACTTTTTTCACCTCCCTCACCTAACTGTATGCTACTTAGCACACACACAGGCACTGAACTGTACAGATGTAAAAAGGAGGAGTGAAAAAGCAGCTTAAAACTCAACATCCAAAAAACTAAGATCATGCCACCTGGTCCCATCACTTCATAGCAAATAGATGGGGAAACAGTGGAAACAGTGAATGAATTTATTTTCTTGGGCTCCAAAATCACTGCAGATGGTGACTGCAGCCATAAAATTAAAAGACGCTTGTTCCTTGGAAGGAAAGTAATGACAAACCTAGACCAAGTATTAAAAAGCATAGACACCACTTTGTCTACAAAAGCACATATAGTCAAAGCTATGGTTTTTTAAGTTGTCATGTATGGATGTGATTTAGATGATAAAGAAGGCTGAGCACCAAAGAATCAATGCTTTCGAACTTTTATATTGGAGAAGACTCTTGAGAATCCCTTGGATTCAAGGAGGTCAAACAAGTCAATCCTAAAAGAAGTCAACCCTGAATACTCATTGCGAGGACTGATGCTGAAGCTGAAGCTCCAATATTTTGGCCACCTGATGCAAATTGCTGACTCATTCAAAAAGACCCTGATGCTGGGAAAGATTGAAGGCAGGAGGAGAAGGGGATGACAGAGAATGAGATAGTTGGATCGCATCACTGACTCTACGGACATGAGTTTCAGCAAGCTCCAGGAGATGGTGAAGGACAGGGAAGCTTGGTGTGCTTCAGTCCACGGGGTTGCAAATAATTGTACATGACTTAGTAACTGAATAACAACGACAACAACAAAATTTGAGAAAAGAGATAAAAGAGAGTTTCAATCTAAAGTTAGATACCTGACTGAAGTCTGAATATAGTTTCAGTTCAGTTCAGTTCAGTCACTCAGTCGTGTCTGACTCTTTGTGACCCCATGGACTGCAGCACACCACGCCTCCCTATCCATCACCAACTCCTGGAGTTTACTCAAACTCATGTCCATTGAGTCAGTGATGCCATCCAACCGTCTCATCCTCTGTCATCCCCTTCTCCTCCCGCATTCAATCTTTCCCAGCATTAGGGTCTTTTCAAATGAGCCAGTTCTTCATATCAGGTGTAGTTTAAAAGTAAAGAATATGGTCTTAAACAGTGGCAATGAAAAGACAATGGAAAGCATTTCACCGATTTGGGATAGTGTTAATGCTATTTCCTGTGACCTATGCACAATGAGGCCAAACAACTCTGAAATTTCACAGTTTGGAACAGATAAAGGTTTACTGCAAGGCCATGAAATGAGATAGGTGGATCATGCGCTAAAAAGCTCTGGACTCACTGAAGTGTTTCAAAAAAGCACTTTTTAAAAGCCAGATGACAGAAGGAGGTCACAGGGTTTGTGATCCGCTTATGCACAATTCTTTGATTGGCCAGTGGTGAGGTAGCAGGATGATGTCACAGGGGTTAACATCATCAGTCCTTAGGCTCCAGGAGGCCTGGGGTTATGTACTCATGGACATCAAGTAATTAAGGTCTTCCATTTGTTGGGGGGGAGGAGGTTTTTTAACATCTGCAAAATAACTCAGGAAATGTGCATCAAATACTATTATCTAAATACTTCAGAGAGGAGGTAAGTAGAGGATATGGGGAAGGCTTCTTCCAGGGAAAGCCCCATTGGGTTTTCCTAGGTTGTAAAAGTATGTTACTTGTAGAACTCACATGGTATTTGCTCATTATACCATCATAGTTAACTCAGATTGTTCACAGTCTTCCCATTGGGTATATGGACACTTCTTATAACAAATCAACCTGTTTACATAGATGTGAAGTAGGAAAATAATTTTCTCTCCCTCTTCTAGGTTGTGGGCTGATAAAATACTTATTAACAGTAGAAAAACAAACAGTTTAATAACACACATACCTTCTGTGGGTCTTCCCTGGCGGCTCATTGGTAAAGAACTTGCCAACTACTGCAGGAGACCTGAGACACAGGTTCCTTTCCTGTGTCAGGAAGATCTCCTGGAGAAGGAAATAACAACACACTTCAGTATTCTTGCCTGAAAAATCCCATGGACAGAGGAAACTGTCAGACTACAGTCCATGGGGTCACAAAGAGTTAGACAGGACCGAGCGACTAAGCGTGCATGAAAATACATACCTCCTATATACATAAGATACTAAGGAAAACTGAACAACTCCCCCAAACAGTTTAAGCCAGTGCTTTAAACACAATGGCTAAAGGCAAAATAAGATCTTGGGGAAAGGAGTGAATAGTTATGGCAGGCTGTCAAGAAAAGCCAGGCTTCTCCGTCCATGAGATTTTCCAGGCAAGAATACTGGAGTGGGTTGCCATTTCCTTCTCCAGATCAAGAAAAGTATAGTAGAATAGGGTAAGGTCATTATGCAGATTTAGGCCATTACCTAATCCATTGACAAGAGTTTCTAGACAGTTTTTTTCTGATAGAGAGTGGGAAATACCCTTAAAAGTAGGAATTTCCCATATAAATATAAATATCAAACAGGTAGGTTATATTCACTTTACAGAATGTCTTTTGTGTCTGCTGTTTCTTAAAAATAATGAACCTAAAATAATTCTTATGCCAAAGAAGCATATTCTGGGGTGGAAAATTCTGCTCCCCTTCATAGATAATCTTTCTCATAAACTCTGTTACTGATTTTCTAAGTTAGAATTTAGAAATTTCAGTTCAGTTCAGTCGCTCAGTTGTGTCTGACTCTTCGCCACCCCATGAATCCCAGCACACCAGGCCTCTCTGTCCATCACCAACTCCCGGAGTTCACTCAGACTCACTTCCATTGATTCAGTGATGACATCCAGTCATCTCATCCTCTGTCGTCCCCTTCTCCTCCTGCCCCTAATCCCTCCCAGCATCAGAGTCTTTTCCAATGAGTCAACTCTTCGCATGAGGTGGCCAAAGTACTGGAGTTTCAGCTTTAGCATCATTCCCTCCAAAGAAATCCCAGGGCTGATCTCCTTCAGAATGGACTGGTTGGATTTCCTTGCAGTCCAAGGAACTCTCAAGAGTCTTCTCCAACACCACAGTTCAAAACCATCAATTCTTCGGCACTCAGCCTTCTTGACAGTCCAACTCTCACATCCATACATGACCACAGGAAAAACCATAACCTCAACTAGATGGACTTTTGTTGGCAAAGTAATGTCTCTGCTTTTGAATATGCCATCTAGGTTGGTCATAACATTCCTTCCAAGGAGGAAGCGTCTTTTAATTTCATGGCTGCAGTCACCATCTGCAGTGATTTCAGAGCCCCAAAAAAATAAAGTCTGACACTGTTTCCAGTTTCCCCATCTATTTCCCATGAAGTGATGGGACCGGATGCCATGATCTTCGTTTTCTGAATGTTGAGCTTTAAGCCAACTTTGGCACTCTCCTCTTTCACTTTCATCAAGAGGCTTTTTAGTTCCTCTTCACTTTCTGCCATAAGGGTGGTGTCATCTGCATATCTGAGATTATTGAGATTTCTCCTGGCAATCTTGATTCCAGTTTGTGTTTCTTCCAGTCCAACGTTTCTCATGATGTACTCTGCATAGAAGTTAAATAAGCAGGGTGATAATATACAGCCTTGACGTACTCCTTTTCATATTTGGAACCAGTCCGTTGTTCCATGTCCAGTTCTAACTGTTGCTTCCTGACCTGCATATAGGTTTCTCAAGAGGCAGGTCAGGTGGTCTGGTATTCCCATCTCTTTCAGGATTTTCCACAGTTTATTGTGATCCACACAGTCAAAGGCTTTGGCATAGTCAATAAAGCAGAAATAGATGTTTTTCTGGAACTCTCTTGCTTTTTCCATGATCCAGCGGATGTTGGTAATTTGATCTCTGCTTCCTCTGCCTTTTCTAAAACCAGCTTGAACATCAGTTCATGGTTCACGTATTGCTGAAGCCTGGCTTGGAAAATTTTGAGCAGTACTTTACTAGAGTGTGGGATGAGTGCAATTGTGTGGTAGTCTGAGCGTTCTTTGGCATTGCCTTTCTTTGGGATTGGAAGGAAAACTGACCTTTTCCATTCCTGTAGCCACTGCTGAGTTTTCCAAATTTGCTGGCATATTGAGTGCAGCACTTTAACAGCATCATCTTTCAGGATTTGGAGTAGCTCGACTGGAATTCCATCACCTCCACTAGCTTTGTTCGTAGTGATGCTTTCTAAGGCCCACTTGACTTCACATTCCAGGATGTCTGGCTCTAAGTCAGTGATCACACTGACGTGATTATCTGGGTCTTGAAGATCTTTTTTGTACAGTTCTTCTGTGTATTCTTGCCACCTCGTCTTAATATCTTCTGCTTCTGTTAGGTCCGTACCATTTCTGTCCTTTATTGAGTCCATCTTTGCATGAAATGTTCCCTTGGTATCTCTAATTTTCTTGAAGAGATCTCTAGTCTTTTTAACTAACATCTATTAACAGGCTTGTGGATTGATACTTTGTTAAATAATAAATCAGATCAGATCAGATCAGACCAATTGCTTAGTCATGTTCGACTCTTTGCGACCCCATGAATCCCAGCACGCCAGGCCTTCCTATCCATCACCAGCTCCCGGAGTTCACTGAGACTCACGTCCATTGAGTCCGTGATGCCATCCAGCCATCTCATCCTCTGTCGTCCCCTTTTCCTCCTGCCCCCAATCCCTCCCAGCATCAGAGTCTTTTCCAATGAGTCAACTCTTCGTATGAGGTGGCCAAAGTACTGGAATTTCAGCTTTAGCATCATTCCTTCCAAAGAACACCCAGGGCTGATCTCCTTTAGAATGTACTGGTTGATACTATTCATTAAATGAAGTATATTCCTGGCAAACTCAACAAGTTTCTTAACTACATAACCCGCAAATTTATAATATTTTACTAATGATTAAAACCATTATTATCACTATATTATAAAATGGAAACTGCAAACAAATTTAATGACAGATGGTAGTATATGATATATTAATATGACTTTATTGAAAAATCAAAGGATCCCAATTTAGCAGTATGTAAATTTTAGTAAAAATAAAGTGAAGTCAATGTCCAAGACAAAATTAAAATTAATAGAATATGAATAGGTAAATTAAAGAAATTTAAAATGGTCCTGTTTTGCATTGAAGGATAAGTTTAAGATAATTTATTAAGAAAAATTGGATTTAAAAATATTCCATGTAGATAAACTAAAATGTTACTATGTTCCCTGATATAGCTATGTTTAAATCTTATTATAGTGTTTACATTAGGTATTAGAACTTTGAAATTGCAATTCTCATAATTTTGAAAGCATATATACGTTAATTTTGTAAACTGATGCAAGACTGAGTTTTTTTTTTTTTATCTTTGTTACAAAGTTCTCCTAGAATATTGATCTGATTTTGATAACAGAGAATTCTAAAGGAAAATTATTATTTTGCATTTAACCAAACTTTTGATGCTTTCCAACTGTGGCGCTAGAGAAGACTCTTGAGAGTCCCTTGGACAGCAAGGAGATCAAATGAGTCAATCCAAAAGGATAGAACTGCCTTATGATCCAGCAATCCCACTGCTGGGCATACACACTGAGGAAACCAGAAGGGAAAGAGACACGTGTACCCCAATGTTCATCACAGCACTGTTTATAATAGCCAGGACATGGATGCAACCTAGATGCCCATCAGCAGATGAATGGATAAGAAAGCTGTGGTACATATACACAATGGAGTATTACTCAGCCATTAAAAAGAATACATTTGAATCAGTTCTAATGAGGTGGATGAAACTGGAGCCTATTATACAGAGTGAAGTAAGCCAGAAGGAAAAACATAAATACAGTATACTAACGCATATATATGGAATTTAGAAAGATGGTAACAATAACCCAGTGTACGAGACAGCAAAAGAGACACTGATGTATAGAACAGTCTTATGGACTCTGTGGGAGAGGGAGAGGGTGGGAAGATTTGGGAGAATGACATTGAAACATGTAAAATATCATGTAAGAAACGAGTTGCCAGTCCAGGTTCGATACACGATACTGGATGCTTGGGGCTAGTGCACTGGGATGACCCAGAGGGATGGTATGGGGAGGGGGAGGAGGAGGAGGGTTCAGGATGGGGAACACATGTATACCTGTGGTGGATTCATTTTGATATTTGGCAAAACTAATACAATTATGTAAAGTTTAAAAAAATAAAATAAAAAAAAAAAAAAAACAAAAAACAAAAGGAAATCAACTCTGAATATTCACCAGAAGGACTGATACTGAAGCTGAAGCTCCAGTACTTTGGCCACCTGATGAGAAAAGCCAAATAATTGGAAAAGGCCCTGATTCTAGGAAAGATTGAAGACAAAAGGAGAAGGGGGAAGTAAGGGATGGTTCCATAGCATCACGGACTCAATGGACATGAATTTGAGCAAATTCCTGGAGATAGTGGAGGACAGAGGACCCTGGCATGCTACAGTCCATGGGGTCTCAAATAGTCAGAACAACTTAGCAAGTGAAAAACAACAGCAATTTGCTTAAAATGCCTGTTACTGGCATCCAAAATATACCTCTTTGGCATAAGGATTATCTTGAACTGGTTATTTTTAAGCAAGAGCAGACATAGGAGAAACTCTGGAAACCAAGGAAAAGTTACTCTTTTGTAAGATACATTTACCAATAAAAGGGAAATCTCCTTTTTAAAGGGTGTCTTTATCAATACCAGGAAGAGAAAGAGGATAAAATACCTAGAATGGAGAAGGCACCAACTTAAACCTACATAATAACCATGTCTTTATTTACTGTGTTTTCCTGGTAACCTCCCATAGCAACTTGCCTCATCCCATCCAGCCCCCATACAACAGCTTTTATCCTTCAGTTCAGTTCAGTTAAGTTGTTCATTCATGTCCAGCTCTTTGCAACCCCATGAACCACAGCACGCCAGGCCTCCTGTCCATCACCAACTCATGGAGTCTACCTAAACCCATGTCCATTGAGTCGATGATGCCATCCAACCATCTTATCCTCTGTTGTTCCCTTCTCCTCCTGCCCTCAGTCTTTCCCAGCATCAGGGTCTTTTCATATGAGTCAGCTCTTCACATCAGGTGGCCAAGATATTGAAGTTTCAGCATCAACATCAGCCCTTCCAATGAACATCCAGGACTGATCTCCTTTAGGATGGACTGGTTGGATCTCCTTGCAGTTCAAAACCACAGTTCAAAAGAATCAATTCTTTGGCACTCAGCTTTCTTTATAGTCCAACTCTCACATCCATACATGACCATTGGAAAAACCATAGCCTTGACTAGATAGACCTTTGTTGGCAAAGTAATGTCTCTGCTTTTGAAAATGCTCTCTAGGTTGGTCATAACTTTCCTTCCAAGGAGTAAGCGTCTTTTATTTAATTTTTTTTTATTTTATTTAACTTTACAATATTGTATTGGTTTTGCCATATATCAAAATGAATCTGCCACAGGTATACACGTGTTCCCCATCCTGAACTCTCCTCCCTACCCTCTCCCCATACCAGCCCTCTGGGTCGTCCCAGTGCACCAGCCCCAAGCATCCAGTATTGTGCATCAAACCTGGACTGGCGACTTGTTTCATAGATGATATTATACATATTTCAATGTCATTCTCCCAAATCATCCCACCCTCTCCCACAGAGTCAAAAAGACTGTTCTATACATCAGTGTCTCTTTTGCTGTCTCATATACAAGGTTATTGTTACCATCTTTCTAAATTCCATATATATGTGTTAGTACACTGTATTGGTGTTTTTCTTTCTGGGTTACTTCACTCTGTATAATAGGCTCCAGTTTCATCCACCTCATTAGAACTGATTCAAATGTATTCTTTTTAATGGATAAGAAAGCTGTGGTACATATACAGAATGGAGTATTACTCAACCATTAAAAAGTAAGCGTCTTTTAATTTCATGGCTGCAATCACCATCTGCAATGATTTCAGAGCCCCAAAAAATAAAGTCAGCCACTGTTTCCACTCTTTCCCCATCTATTTGCTATGAAGTGATGGGACCAGATGCTATGATCTTAGTTTTGGGAATGTTGAGCTTTAAGCCAACTTTTTTACTCTCCTCTTTCACTTTCATCAAGAGGCTCTTTAGTTCTTCACTTTCTCCCATAAGGGTGGTGTTGTCCGCATACCTGAGGTTATTGATATTTCTCCCGGCAATCTTGATTCCAGCTTGTACTTATTCTAGCCCAGGGATCTCTTGATGTACTCTGCATATAAGTTAAATAAGCAGGGCGACAGTATATAGCCTTGATATACTCCTCTCCTGATTTGGAACCAGTCTGTTGTTCCATGTCCAGTTCTAACTGTTGTTTCCTGACCTGTATACAGGTTTCTCAAGAGGCAGGTCAGGTGGTATGGTATTCCATTCTCTTGAAGAATTTTCCACAGTTTATTGTGATCCACACAGTCAAAGGCTTTGGCATAGTCAATAAAGCAGAAATAGATGCTTTTCTGGAACTCTCGTGCTTTTTGATGATCCAGCGGATGATGGCAATTTGATCTCTGGTTCCTCTGCCTTTTCTAAAATGAGCTTGAACATCTGAGGTTCACAGTTCATGTATTGCTGAAGCCTGGCTTGGAGAATTTTGAACATTACTTTGCTAGCTTGTGAGAAGAGGGTAATTGTGTGATAGTTTGAACATTCTTTGGCATTGTGTTTTTGGGGATTGGAATGAAAACTGACCTTTTCCAGTCCTGTGGCCACTGCTGAGTTTTCCAAATTTGCTGGCATATTGAGTGCAGCACTTTCACAGCATCATCTTTTAGGATTTGAAATAGTTCAACTGGAATTCCATCACCTCCACTAGCTTTCTTCATAGTGATGATTCCTAATCCCCACTTGACTTCCCATTCCAGGATGTCTGGCTCTAGGTGAGTTATCACACCATCGTGGTTATCTGGGTCATTAAGATATGTTTTGTATAGTCATTCTGTGTATCCTTGTCACCTGTTCTTAATATCTTCAGCTTCTGCTAGGTCCATACCATTTCTGTCCTTTATTGTGCCCATCTTTGCATGAAATGTTCCCTTGGTATCTCTAATTTTCAAGAGATCTCTAGTCTTTCCCATTCTAATTTTTTCCTCTATATCTTCGCATTGATCACCAAGGAAGGCTTTTTTATCTCTCCATGCTATTCTTTGGAACTCTGCATTGAAATGGGTATATCTTTCCTTTTCTCCTTTGCTTTTCATATGTCTTTTCACAGCTATTGGTAAGGCCTCTCAGACAGCCATTTTGCTTTTTTGCATTTCTTTTTCTTGGAGACGGTCTTAATACCTGTCTCCTGTACAATGTTATGAACCTCCATCCATAGTTCATCAGTCACTCTGTCTATCAATCTAGTCCCTTAAATCTATTTCTCACTTCCACTGTATAATCATAAGGGATTTGATTTAGGTCATGCCTGAGTGGTCTAGTGGTTTTCCCCACTTTCTTCAATTTAAGTCTGAATTTGGCAATAAGGAGTTTATTATCTGAGCCACAGTCAGCTCCTGGTCTTGTTTTTGCTGACTATATAGAGCTTCTCCATCTTTGGCTGCAATAAATATAATCAATATGATTTTGGTGTTGGCCATCTGGTGATGTCCATGTGTAGAGTTTTCTCTTGAGTTGTTGGAAAAATGTACTTGCTATAACCAGTGTGTTCTCTTGGAAAAACTCTATTAGCCTTTGCCCTGCTTCATTCTGTACTCCAAGGCCAAATTTACCTGTTACTCTAGGTGTTTCTTGACTTCCTACTTTTGCATTTCAGTCCCCTATAATGAAAAGGACATCTTTTTTTGGTTCTAAATGGTCTTGTAGGTCTTCATAGAACTGTTCAACTTCAACTTCTTCAGCATTACTGGTTGGGGCATTGACTTGGAGCACCGTAGTATTGAATGGTTTGCCTTGGAAACGAACAGAGATCATTCTGTCATTTTTGAGATTGCATCCAAGTACTGCATTTCAGACTCTTGTTGACTATGACGGCTACTGCATTTCTTCTAAGGGATTCTTGGTCAAGTAGTAGATATAATTGTCATCTGAGTTAAATTCACCCATTGCAGTCCATTTTAGTTTTCTAATTCCTAGAATGTGGATGTTCACTTTTGCCACTCCTGTTTTACCACTTCCAGTTGCCTTGATTCATGGACCTAGCACTCCAGGGTCCTATGCAATATTGCTCTTTACAGCATCATACCTTGCCTCTATCACCAGTCACATCCACAGTGGGTGTTGTCTTTGCTTTGGCTTCATTCTTTCTGGAGTTGTTTTTCCACTGATTTCCAGTAGCATGTTGTGCACCTACCGACCTGGGGAGTTCATCTTTCAGTGTCCTATCTTTTTGCCTTTTCATACTGTTTATGGGGTTCTCAAGGCAAGAATACTGAAGTCACTTGCCATTCCCTTTCCAATGGACCACAGTCTGTCAGACGCCTTCACCATGACCAGTTTGTCTTGGGATGCTGTTCATGGCATGTCTTAATTTCATTGAGTTGGACAAGGCTGTGATCCATGTGATCAGATTGGCCAGTTTTCTGTGATTGTGGTTTCAGTCTGTCTGCCCTCTAATGCCCTGTCTTAGCATTTACCATCTTACTTGGGTTTCTCTTACCTTGGACGTGGTGTATCTCCTCACAGCTGCCACTCCTGACCTTGGACGTGGCATATCTCCTCTGGACTGCCGCTCCTGACTTTGAATGTGGGGTATCTCCTTTCAGCCAGTGCAGCTGCCACTCCTGCTGGAGATTTACTTAAGGTGGTGGCTTGAACCATTTTGAGGAGTTACTTGGTTTTCCCAGGTATCTCCTTTGTATACAGGAATTTACTGATTACTAAACCTCTGTTTTTCTCCAGTTAATCTGGCTTTTATTACAAAGTGGTCTCAGTCAATAATCTAGAGGGATAGAGGGAAAATTATTATCTTTCCCTCTAGATGCATGCCTTAATCACAGTTTCTTAGTCCTGAGATGAGTCTCCAGATTAATGCTTTTTAATCTCCTGCCCCTCTTCACTTTCCAGTCTCTCTAATGAGACTTTGATGTGTTTCTTACCTCATAAAAGTTTAGTCTATACAATAATCTACTTAATGTAATTGTTTATTTCTTCCTTGAGAAAAGTTGAACAGGCAGCATTTTTGTTTGTTTGTTTTGGGGCAGTTTTTGTGAATCTCCATTTATGTGTATGCTGTTTTGGATCACTTTTGAATTTGTGAGGAAGAGATTTATTTGATATTTTCTTTGGTTAAGTAATTCTCTAGACTTGGAGATATATCCAAATACATTATTCTGAAATAGTATAGTTTAGAGTGTTTTCAGAGAATGATCAGTTTATTCCAGGATTTTAAGCAAGATTATATTCTAAAATGTCATTTTCAAAATTGTATTTTAATACCAATTTTAGATGATTATTATAACTTGATTGCAATGTTCATGGTAACTACCTTAAACATCTTTCTCAGAAGAAGTACTGATTTTCAAATTCAGCCTATATTGTATGAACAGTAGGAAATCTCATGTTTGAGAAGCCTGGGGAGATCAATCAAGATGGAGGGAAGAATACATGAACTCAATTCACTTCATGAACACATCAAAAATACATCTACCTGTGAAATAATTCTCACTGAATAATAACTGAAAACTGGCAGAAAGATTTCTGTATAATGAAGGCTATAGGAAATGTCCACACAAAATTAGGTCGACAAGGAAAAGAGGCCATCAGGTTAGGACCTGTGCCCCTGGGAGGGGACTCAGAAGATGAAGGAGATTATGAGGGAGAAGATTCACTTTCAGGAATGAGCAGTTGGAGTCACATATCAGGCACCATAGTCCTGAAGACTCACACAGGGAGTACAGGCACCCCATGACTGGTTGAAGGGCCACTGGGGCTAACAGAAAGGCTGTGGGAAGCCTGGACTCTGCTCTAAGGAGCACACTCACAGTGGCTGACTCCAAAAACAAGTTGGAGAGGGTGAATTGAAAACCTCTCCAGCAGCTACCCATTTTCCTGTGACCACTCCAGTGTGTCACTCCCTAAGACAAGCTAATGCTCAGCTCAGTTCAGTTCACTCGCTTAGTTGTGTCCGACTCTTTGTGACCCCATGGACTGTAGCATGCCAGGCCTACCTGTCCATCATCAACTTCTGAAGTTTACTCAAACTCATGTCCATTGAGTCAGTGATGCCATCCAACCTTCTCATTCTCTGTTATCCCCTTCTCCTCCTGCCTTCAATCTTTCCCAGCATCAAGGTCTTTTGAAACAAGTAATTCTTTGAATTAGCCGGCCAAAGTATTGGAGTTACAGCTTCAGCATCAGTCCTTTCAATGAATATTCAGGACTGATTTCTTTTAGGATGGACTGGTTGGATCTCCTTGCAGTCCAAGGGACTCTCAAGAGTTTTCTCCAACACCACAGTTCAAAACCATCGATTCTTTGGTGCTTAGTTTTCTTTATAGTCCAACTCTTACATCTATACATGACTACTGGAAAAACCATAGCTTTGACTACTCGGACCTTTGTTGGCAAAGCTAATGCTATATCAATTCAAAGATATATCCTAATAGTTGAAACTTAGAAATGCTAAAAATGTACATCTTAGAATTAAGAAACTACTCTGTCATGAGTATATTATTATAATATGCAAAGTTACATTAGCAAATAATTTAGGACAATATGAAAATTTTAATAAACACTGAAAATTTTACATTATATATTTCTAATAAAAGAATACAACAATTTGGAGGCAAATGTTTCTACTTTAAAATATATCTATTTTAAAGCATCACATTTCAAATGTTATATTTAATAGTACACTACTAAAAAATGCCTTCTATTTCTCATTTTAGTAACACTACTAGGCTAGTGCTGTACATTTTAAAGGAAGTGCTAAACTTTTAATACAATTAGAAAATAATGACTAAAGGGTTTGTCATTGAAAATGTGATTATTTTACTGCACAGAAAACAAAGCAGCCACAACACTTCTGGTATTTGGAAATCAACTTTACTAACACAAAGAAAGTGCCAAGAGACAAATTTCTCCTACTGGGAAAAATAATGATGCTTACTGAAAAAAAATATGTGTATGTGCTCAGTCACTCAGTTGTGTTCAACTCTTGTGACCCCATGGACTGTATATTGCCATGCTCCTCTGTCCATGGAATCTTCCAGGCAAGAATACTGGAGTGGGTTGCCATTTCCTACTCTAGGGGATCTTTCTGATTCAGGGATTGAACCTGCATCTCTTATGTCTCCTGCCTTGGCAGGTAGATTCTTTACTACTGAGCCATATGGGAAGCTCTACAGAAAAAATACATTGGGATAAATAGAATATTTATTTGAAAATAGTCACAATTACTAAGTTTCTAAATAATTTTTCTCTAACAGTCTCATCTGATGTGAAGACACTATCAATTACATGCAATATATGAAGTACCAAATGTATCAAGACCAAAGTAAAGCTTACTGAATTCTAACAACTGCAAATATTCAGGTCCTTATAAACTTATTTATTATTGGTGGTGAAAATACTATTTATTTCTCCTCCACCTGTAAAGGTTCTGATATAATTGAGAAGTAGTCATAGGAGATAAATAGGGATGAAAATACCAGCTTTATTTTTCCAGGAATACATTTTCAGAGATATTTGATTAGTTGCAACATTAATAAGTGATTGCTTTACAGAGAAAAGCAATCAGATAATCTGTCCTCACAGGTACAAAATTAAAGCTTTTCATAAAAGTTTGAAATTACTACTTTCACTGTGGTTAGGAAACCTTTTATATAAGTGGTACTGATTATTTCAAAAATACCAAATTATGAGTATTTCTCCTTGCATGCGTGTGTGCTCAGTGGCTCAGTTGTGTCTGACTCCTTGCAACCCCATGGACTGTAGACTGCCAGGCTCCTCTGTCCATGGAATTTTCCAGGCAAGAATAGTGGAGCAGAAAAAAAAGAATACAGAAGCAGGCTGCCAGCTCTTACTTCAGGGGAACTTGCGGACCCAGGAATCGAACCCCTGTTTCCTTCATTGGCAGGTGGATTCTTTACCACTTAGCCACCTGTACGCATATTTCGCCCTAGGCAAATCATTTTCCCTTGAGTTGGAAACAAGTTAGAATTTAAAATATTAAGAAATATGTGATGAAACTGTAGCATCTTGAAATGATATCAATTATTACATCATTGAGGTTTCCCTGATTATGAAGAACAATTAAATTGGTAAAAGAAAACATGACCTCCTCTTTTTGAAAAGAGAAGATATCCAGTCTGAGTGTTCCAAAGTAAAATATTTGTAGAAGATCAAGTAGAGCATTAATTCTCTAAAATACGAACAGTTTTGAACTATACTTCATATACTATCATTTAATTCTCATTTAATTCTAGCACTTACAAAACAGACATTGATATAATCTTATCATACAGGAAAGTTAGTGAACATTACTCTAAGGTTCTCAAGATGAATGTGACCAAAAGGAAAAAAAAGGAAAATAATTTAGATTTTAATCTATTCTTTAAACAGAATACTCAATCAGCTTAAAATTGGGTGAATTGGCAATAAATTAACAAATATAACATTTGTATTGTAACTTGAAAAAACAAACTGCTCTCCAATAATTGATCAATAACTTATAAGCACTAATTTAGATTCTAGAATAATAACATGTATTGTTAGCTATCATGAATAACTAAAATTATGTGCAATCTACCTAGTATTGGCAGCAAAAATGAACCTATATTAAGCACAGTTCCTATAAGATTGTCTAAATATTTAGGATTAAAGTAAATTATTTATTTTAAGGAAAATATTTTACATATAAAATATTTTTAATTTCAGATAATAATAAATAAAATGGTTAATAATAAGACTGACAAGTTTTTAGATTGCTTTTCAAGGTAAAAATGTTATTATATTTTCTCATTACAGAGTATGAACATCTACAAGTACATCTTGAAAGCCTGGTTAGAGTGTTGTCATGGAAACGTTGTTCCTGTGTTACCATTCCTGAGGCTGTGGCAAAATTTCCTGGACTCTGCTCACAATAACCTTAGTATTATGCAGTAACGCCGTTGATGCAACGAATCTTTCTTTGTACAATGTGTATTGAAATTGATATGCAATCCTCTATAAATTGACAATAAGATATTTTAGTTCCTATGTTAGTAATACTTACTGATAAAAAAAAATGCTGGATTATAACAAAGTTTTCCAAATTAGTACTTTTCTAACACATACGTTCCGGCAGCTTTATACATTTAATATATGTTTACATATATTTACATATTTTATTGGAGAAGGAAATGGTAACCCACTCCAGTCTTCTTGCCTGGAAAATCCTATGGACAGAGGAGCCTGGCAGGCTACAGTCCTTGGGGTCGCAAAGAGTTGGACATTACTGAGTGACTTCACTTTTCATATATTCTATATGCATATAATGTATTTGTTTTTAGTCATTAATTTTGAAGTGTTTTAAAGGAAAATAGTTCAAGCTATTGCAAAATTCGCTATAATATTTTGAGATGGTCATAATTCATGGTAGAATTTAAATATGAATGATATACATTAGCAACCATTAGAGTTAACTTTTATTATACTGGGCTCAACTTATTGATTATTTTCCAGATTGTTTAACAATCAACTTGTTCTCATCTCTTAGTCTTAATAAGCAATTTTGTGTGTTTTGAACAGTCACTGAGTAAATTAAACAAGCACTTATGAATTTTATATTATGGATAATCTTTGGGACTGAAAATCAGAAAAAAATAATCATTACAATAGCACCAAAAAGTTATGTGTAATTCTTAATGGATGGGCAGAGAATGATAATAATAATTGCAAAATCTAATATATATTAAGTATTTATTCCTTTACAGGTACTTTGATTAGAACTTGCAAGTCTCTGTTGAATTCTATGAGATTTTATTCCTATTTTTTAAACTAGTAAATCCAGGCTCAGAAAGATTATATAATTTGCCTAATATTGCAAAATTATTAAGTGGTGAATATCAAACTAGAACACCAGTTTATCTGCCATTAAAGACAATTTTCATAGCAGTAGCATTAATTTATACTGCTTTTCAGAGCAATGAACTCTGAGCCTAACTGGAATTAAGATATAAACATGAATTTATGTTTCAAAAGATAAGAATTAATCAAGCAAAAGAAAATATCATGAGCAATGAAAACAGAAATATGATATAGATCTTGCTCCCATTGTTTATCAGCATTGTAATTTTTGACCGCTTATTAATAGGTAAATATATCAAAACCAGAAAAATAACATTTTGTAGGTATAGATTCATTTCAATGAATAAATAAAATTATGTATATAATGAATATGACTCAATATTCATCAACAGGGTGCCTTTGAAAAACAAAATTAGTGGTCCAATGTTATTAAACAACAGTAAAATTATTGAATTACTTTTATAAAGTCCGCTTAAGATGAATAGTAGCATAAATTAAGACTTCTGCTTATTGGAAGTCAGGTTTTATTGCAGTAATTCATAACAAGTAGTTCCTTATGTTATAAACAATGAGCTATAAACATGACTCACTTATTGAAACTACCAATGCCATGGTTTTTTCCATGGGAAGAATTAATGTATACCTTCTTTGGTGTTATGGTTTTATATTTCTAGAAGTGCTATAATGACATTATATAAACAATATATTTATACTAAAATCTTAAAAAGCATATAGTGTTTTTGCTTCTCAGGTGGCACAGTGCTAAAAAAAAAAAAAAAAAAAATCTGCCATCCAATGCAGGAGATATAAGAGACACAGTTTCCATCCCTGAATCAGGAAGGTCTCCTGGAGGAGGAAATACAACCCACTCCAGTATTCTTGCCTGAAAAATTCCACAGAGAGAGGAGCCTCACAAGCTACAGTCCACAGGGTCACTAAGAGTTGAACACAATTGAGTGACTGAGCATGCTCCCATAGTGTTTTTATTACAGTGCCTTAGACATAGTTATCATTCAGTAAATCTCACCTAAATTTCAACTAAGTGTATATGGATGTACTGCCATCTTTACACAGTCGGATAATAAATTTAGCATACTGTAGGCTAAAAGTGTGAAATCTATCTAAAATATGATTTCCTGATGTTTTCTCTAATTAAACCATGACTTTGCCCTCTATTTGATTTAATTATTCTTGATTGGAACCCTTGGACTTAACTGTTTACAGTATAGTGTGACTTGCTAAGTTTTAGGAATTCTTCAGTTCATGTATGATAATTAACTTCCACTGAAGAGATATGATGATAAATATACTATATAAGCAATCAGGTAATTTTTTTTTACATAAATTTAAAAGCACCACAAGGGAAGATCGTTTCTGTCCTGAAATTTGATAAAACATGGAAAAACCTTCAAAATCATAATTTTTTAAACCCTTGAGAGAGTTTGCTAGGTGAATGAATACCAAATAATGACAAGCTCCTCACAGAGAGGAGACATGCTCTCTGTTTCACTCAGGAACATCATGGAAGGAAGAAGTAATTACCATAAAATTTGTAAGAAGAAAATAACCAAAGTTTATCAAGTTCTTAAGGGCTAAGTGAACTGAGATGATACTTTAGAATCTCTAGGAGCGCCAGACTGAAGGGGTGTTTCCCCCAAATGCTATCATCTGCCGTCACTGGACCTCCACCAAGTGACTGTGAAAAATATGAGGAACAGGATATGATATTTGAAAGAGCTCACCTGGGTGATACTAGTATGCAGGGCCTGATAAAATTTAATAATGGAACAGGAGTAGCTGGCAAAACTCAAAAATGCTCTGAACCCTGCAAGACAACAACGTGGTAATTAGCTGTTCATTTCCAGGTTTCCTTCTGTTTCCAATACCACTCTCTATCAAGAAAGTCTGCTTCTGCTTAAAGAGAAGCAAGCCATTGTCCCAAACTGAACAACTGGTCATCATAATCATGTTTTAGTCAAGTGGACTTGCACTTCACTGTTGAACATAAAGGGCATGGAAAAATAATTCATCGAGCTGCTAAAAACACTTGTAACCTAAGCTAACTCTCCAATCCATCAGTACTACTAGCTCTACCATTCTCCACCTGAGGAATGGTTTCTATGCAATAGGAGCAACCAGGAAGAATAGATGATGCAACTTCAATTCATGAACAGCTGGTTTATTTACATTGCCAACAATATTCAAACAAGCAAATATCATAAGCCATTGGAACCCAAGAAGTTCCAGAGCTCCTATACTTAGTACAATCTCATTTACTTATAAGTCAAATTGAACTTGTTCACATCACATTCTTTATGCATAAAAAAATAGCACACTCTTTCCAATTAAATTCCTCTTTTAACCTTTCATAGCAGAATCTATCTAGTCATGTGGCTTTCTACCTCTTGCTGTTTAACTTATTTACGTTGGATTTTTGCAGTAAAATATTATAAGCAAGAATAAAGAGTCACATAAATGGTTCAGAAGGGAGCTGCATGCAATGCACAGGATGTGCCATTTGATTGATTCCATTTTTCTTCTTTGATATCATGGATATCATGATACGTGATTTTCAAACTGCATAGTCTCTTTCTCTTTCTCCATAACTTGCCAGTCTCTTAAAAAACATTCCATCAAATTCCTGGAATTTGACATAATTGATTTTTATTAACTAAACATAAAATATATTACCTTCTTGCAATACATTAGACTTCCTTTCTTATCATACTATGCTTCACTTACATGTGGGTGCTGCTCTCATTTGTTCAGCATAAATGATTAAAGAGCTTTCTCTGGAATCAGATTTATACATTCAATTCTAGACTCTGCTACATTTTGCTGAGTGTCCTTGAGCAGATCATTTACCTGTTTTGCCTCAAAGTTTTCATATGTAAAATAGAGGTTAATTAGTATCTATCACACAAGAGTGTTGTGATAACAAAATTAGTTTATTGATGAGACACATTTAAAATAATCCTTGCACTCAATAAACATTCAGAGTTAGCTACTTAAAAGTAACTATTTAAAAACTGTTTTCAGGTGAATGTTGTGAGTTCCAAGTATGCCACTTCTATAGAATTAGCAAAAAAAAAAGTGAAAAAGAGTAACAAAATACAATTCTTTTAAAAACACATGACATCAAGTATAAACTTATAATTAATCATTTTGGTCATTTGATTTAGTTTTTTTCTTAAACTTGGGGATATTTGAATAAAAATTAATATTTTAACTAATTTGCCTTTTCCATGATAGCCTTTGGATAATTTTCTTAACCTCTTTTTAGCTTCATCTAGTGCAAACTTATAATTAATCATTTTGGTCATTTTATTTAGTTTTATTTTTCTTAAACTTGGGGATATTTGAATAAAAATTAAGATTTAACTAATTTGCCTTTTCCATGAGAGCCTTTGGATAATTTTCTTAACCCTTTTTAGTTTCTTCAAGGGTAATTGTTTCTATATCAAGTCAACAATGGGGGAATTGGTAATTTAATACGTGTCAGTTCAGTTCAGTTCAGTTGCTCAGTCGTGTCCAACTCTTTGCGACCCCATGAATTGCAGCACACCAGGCCTCCCTGTCCATCACCAACTCCCAGAGTTCACCCAAACTCATGCCCATCGAGTCGGTGATGCCATCCAGCAATCTCATCCTCTGTCATTCCCTTCTCCTTCTGCACCCAATCCCTCCCAGCATCAGAGTCCTTTCTAATGAGTCAACTCTTCGAATCAGGTGGCCAAAGTATTGGAGTTTCAGCTTCAGCATCAGTCCTTCTAATGAACACCCAGGACTGATCTCCTTTAAGATGGACTGGTTGGATCTCCTTGCAGTCCAAGGGACTCTCAAGAGTCTTCTCCAACACCACAGTTCAAAAACATCAATTCTTCGGCTCTCAGCTTTCTTCACAGTCCAACTCTCACATCCATACATGACCACAGGAAAAACCATAGCCTTGACTTGACGGACCTTTGTTGGCAAAGTAATGTCTCTGCTTTTGAATACGCTATCTAGGTTGGACATAACTTTCCTTCCAAGGAGTAAGCGTCTTTTAATTTCATGGCTGCAATCACCATCTGCAGTGATTTTGGAGCCCCCAAAAAATTCTGACACTGTTTCCACTGTTTCCCCATCTATTTCCCATGAAGTGATGGGATCAGATGCCATGATCTTAGTTTTCTGAATGCTGAGCTTTAAGCCAACTTTTTCACTCTCTACTTTCACTTTCATCAAGAGGCTTTTGAGTTCCTCTTCACTTTCTGCCATAAGGGTGGTGTCATCTGCATACCTGAGGTTATTGATATTTCTCGCAGAAATCTTGATTCCAGCTTGTACTTCTTCCAGCCCAGCGTTTCTCATGATGTACTCGCATATAAGTTAAATAAGGGTGACAATATACAGCCTTGACATACTCCTTTTCGTATTTGGAACCAGTCTGTTGTTTCATGTCCAATTGTAACTGTTGCTTCCTGACCTGCATATAGGTTTCTCAAGAGACAGGTCAGGTGGTATGGTATTCCCATCTCTTTCAGAATTTTCCACAGTTTATTGTAATCCACACAGTAGAAAACTCAATAAATGTTACTCTTTAAAAGAGGAGTTAAAAGAGAAACATTCACAGTTTCATATGATTCAACTCAGTAGTTACTGTCCAATATACTCTTACTCCTAATTCATACTAATTTGGGCATTTTTATTGTGGTGGTAGACATTATAAAACAGAACAAAGCAAAGAACAGGAAAAGTAGGAAGAAGAAAACATTCAAGAAATGATTGTGAAATTGAACTTAATTTTAGGCTACTTCGTGTGATCACTTTAGAGACTTTACTGAATCAGGTTAATTAATTGGTATATGATCCATGGCAGTAAGGTGTGCAGAAAGAATGAAGGTACTTACTGTCTGGTGAGTACTTCCTAAGTGCCCAATGACTTTCATGTGTCAATAACATTATTATGAATAATAATCCATGCATGCATGCATGCCAAGTCACTTCAGTTGTGTCCCACTCTTTGCAAGGTATGGACTGTAGCCTGCCAGGCTCCTCTGTCCACGGGGATTTTCCAAGCAAGAATTCTGGAGTGGGTCGCCATGCCCTCCTCCAGGGGATCTTCTTGATCCAAGGATAGAACCCATGACTCTCATGTCTCCTGCACTGGCAGGTGGGTTCTTTACCACTAGCCACTTGAAAGTGAAAGTGAAAGTGAAGTCGCTCAGTCCTGCCCAACTCTTTGCGACCTCATGGACCATAGTCTACCAGGCTCCACAGTCCATGGGATTTTCCAGGCAAGAATACTGGAGTGGGCTGCCATTTCCTTCTCCAGGGGATCTTCCCAACCCAGGGATCAAACCCGGGTCTCCTGCACTGCAGACAGACGATTTACCATCTGAGCCACTAGGGAAGCCCATAAATAATAAGTAATGCTTATTAAGCATTAACTATTTGCCAGGCACCATATTAAAATGGTTGTGGGCCTGTGTGTTAAGTCACTCAGTTGTGTACAACTCTTTGTGACCCCATGGACTGTAGTCTGCCGGGCTGCTCTACTCATGGGACTATCCTGGCAAGAATACTGGAGTGGGTTACCATTTTCTCCTCCTTGGGATCTTCCCAACCCAGGGATCAAACATGGGTCTCCTGTGACTCTTGCATTGACAGACAGATTCTTTACCACTGAGCCACCTGGGAAGCTTGTTAAGATGGGTTACATACATTTAATCCTCTAAACAATCCTAAGAAACATCACTCTTTAAATCTTATTAAGTCATTTCTAGTCCTCAGTAAAACTCTAGAAGCTATGATTTGTTTTTATTTGTTTTTGTTTATTTTATTGAATTATAGTTGATTTACTGTGTTAATTTCCACAGTATAGCAAAGTGAATCAGTTATACATATGTCTATATATACTTCTTTTTCATACTCCTTTTCATTATGCTTCATCAGAAGAAATTGAATATAGTTCCCTGTGCTATATGTAGGACCTTGTTGTTTATCAGTTCTATATATAGCATTGATCATTTACATTTGCTAACCCCAAACTCTCAGTCCACCTCCCACTCTTGGAAACACAAGTCTGTTCTCTGTATCTGTCAATTTGTTTCTTTTTCATAGAGTTCATTTGTGTCATAGTTCAGATTCCACCTATAAGTGATATGGTGTTTTTCTTTCTGTTTCTAACTTACTGTGGCCACAGGACTGGAAAAGGTCAGTTTTCATTCCAATCCCAAAGAAAGGCAATGCCAAAGAATGCTCAAACTACTGCACAATTGCACTCATCTCACATGCTAGTAAAGTAATGCTCAAAATTCTCCAAGCCAGGCTTCAGCAATACGTGAACCGTGAACTTCCTGATGTTCAAGCTGGTTTTAGAAAAGGCAGAGGAACCAGAGATCAAATTGCCAACATCTACTGGATCATGGAAAAAGCAAGAGAGTTCCAGAAAAACATCTATCTCTGCTTTATTGACTATGCCAAAGCCTTTGACTGTGTGGATCACAAGAAACTGTGGAAAATTCTGAAAGAGATGGGAATACCAGACTACCTGATCTGCCTCTTGAGAAATTTGTATGCAGGTCAGGAAGCAACAGCTAGAACTGGACATGGAACAACAGACTGGTTCCAAATAGGAAAAGGAGTTCATCAAGGCTGTATATTGTCACCCTGTTCATTTAACTTATATGCAGAGTACATCATGAGAAACGCTGGACTGGAAGAAACACAAGCTGGAAACAAGATTGCCAGGAGAAATATCAATAACCTCAGATATGCAGATGACACCACCCTTATGGCAGAAAGTGAAGAGGAACTAAAAAGCCTCTTGATGAAAGTGAAAGAGGAGAGTGAATAAAGTTGGCTTAAAGCTCAACATTCAGAAAACGAAGATCATGGCATCCGGTCCCATCACTTCATGGGAAATAGATGGGGAAACAGTGGAAACAGTGTCATAATTTATTTTTCGGGGCTCCCAAATCACTGCAGATGGTGACTGCAGCCATGAAATTAAAAGACACTTACTCCTTGGAAGGAAAGTTATGACCAACGTAGAGAGCATATTCAAAAGCAGAGGCATTACTTTGCCAACAAAGGTCCATCTAGTCAAGGCTATGGTTTTTCCTGTGGTCATGTATGGATGTGAGAGTTGGACTCTGAAGAAGGCTGAGTGCCGAAGAATTGATGCTTTTGGACTGTGGTGTTGGAGAAGACTCTTGAGAGTCCCTTGGACTGCAAGGAGATCCAACCAGTCCATTCTGAAGGAGATCAGTCCTGGGTGTTCTTTGGAAGGAATGATGCTAAAGCTGAAACTCCAGTACTTTGGCTACCTCATGTGAAGAGTTGACTCATTTAAAAGACTCTGATGCTGGGAGGGATTGGGGGCAGGAGGAGAAGGGGACGACAGAGGATGAGATGGCTGGATGGAATCACTGACTTGATGGACTTGAGTCTGAGTGAACTCTGGGAGTTGGTGATGGATAGGGAGGCCTGGCGTGCTGCGATTCATGGGGTCGCAAAAAGTCGGACACGACTCAGCGACTGAACTGAACTGATCTGATCACTAGTATGATAATCTCTAGATTCATCCATGTTGCTACAATGGCATTATTTCATTCTTTGTTGTTGTTGAGGAACCACTGCACTGTTTTCCATAGTGGCTGTACGAATTTACATTCCTACCAAGAGTGTAGGAGGGTTCCCTTTTAACCCTTTTCAGCATTTGTTATTTGTAAACTTTTTAATAATGGCTATTCTGATCAGTGTGAGTTAGTACCTCACTGTAGTTATGATTTGCATATCTCTAGAAATTAGTGATGTTGAGCATTTTTTCATATGCCTGTTGGCCATCTGTATGACTTCTTTGAAGAAATGTCTATTTAGGTCTTCTGCTCATATTTCGATGGAAATATTTTCTGTTATTGTTGCTACTGAGTTTTGTGATCAGTTTGTATATTTTAGAAATCAATCCTTTGTCACTCATATCATTTGCAAATATTTTCCTGCAGTTCATAGTTTTCTTTTTCACTTTGCTTATAGTTTCCTTTGCTGTACAAAAGGTATGTAAGTTTGATAAGGTCCCATTTTTTTATTTTTTGTTTTTATTTCTATTGCCTTGGGATACTGGCCTGAGAAAACATTGTTACAATTTATGTCAGAGAATATTTTGCCTATGTTCTCTTCTAAGAGCCTTGTAGTGTCATGTCTTGTATTAAAGTCTTTGAGCCATTTTGAGTTTATTTTTGTGTTTGGTGTGAGGGTGTGTTCTAACTTCATTGATTTAGATGCAGCTGCCCAACTTTCCCAGCACCACTTGCTGAAGAGACTGTGTTTTCTCCATTGGATATTCTTGCTTCCTTTGTGGAAGATTGTCCATAGAAGTGTAGGTTTATTTCTGGGGTCTCTATTCTGTTCCATGGATCATATATCTGTTTTTATGCCAACACTAAGAGTTGACTCATTGGAAAAGACTCTGATGCTGGGAGGGATTGAGGGCAGGAGGAGAAGGGGACGACAGAGGATGAGATGGCTGGATGGCATCACTGACTTGATGGACGTGAGTTTCAGCGAACTCCAGGAGTTGGTGATGGACAGGGAGGCCTGGCATGCTGTGATTCATGGGGTTGCAAAGAGTCGGACACAACTCAGCGACTGAACTGAACTGAACTGATGCCAATACCACACTGTTTTAGTTACTGTGGCTTTATAGTATTGTGAACCAATTCTTTTATTGTTTTATGTTATTGTTTCCCAATATACAAAACAAACAAAAATTATTTTGTTTCCCAAAATGTAAGACTTCGTCCTTATATAATATGTAAAATCTAATACTTTTGTCCAAGATCACAGAGGTATACAGTGAAAAAGCTGGAATTCAAATCCTGAGTTATCTGACCAAGTGACTGTACTCATAATCATATATATATACTACCTCCATAAAATTCTTATCTTAAAATTATGAAGTAAATATTATACTTTCATTTCAGTAGGGAAACTGAAGGTTAAGTGTTTGATTTCCTGAAATACATTTTTTAAATCAGAAAATACAGCACATGCAAAATATATTTAGCTAACATATCTAGTACATAGTAAGGATATGTACTAGATATCCTTTTAATCATTTTTAATATTATAATTTATTTTAAATTATTTTTAATATTATAATTTTTTTAAGGTATTTAACCCCTTTTAGGAAAGCTAGGATTCCAGCCTAAGACTGTGTTCTAAATCATTTACAATTGCTGGCACAAAAATGAACATATATCCAATGTTCCAGTGCCTTCAGTTTTGTAGATTGAAACTGATTTAGCCTTCCTGGTTAACAGGGAAAGACAATCTTGCTTTTTTGGTTAATTTCTTATATATATAGAAAAAATTCAGAAGAATCACTTTTTAAAGACACTTTCCTCAGACTATATTTATGTCTGTGCTTCTGAAAAATCCTATTATTTTTAGTTGTACCTTTTAGCTTCCTTCTCAAGGTTCACATTGCTGATCAATGAATCAGAATATTTTCTTTTCTGATCATGCTCATTACTTTTTACATCATGCTGGGTTGTGCTGCAAGGAGATATTAGGACTTGAGTATTAAAGCATTATTAGCTAGCAGCTAATAAACTCAGGTATTCAATTTTATCATTTAACAGGTAGTGAAATAAGTACACTGGAACTTTGTGGTAGTAGTTTGTAGACTCATACATGTTATGATATTATTTTTATATTCTAACCTCTTAAATTATTCTAGGGAGAAAGCATGGCCTGAGGGAAAGAGGACAGATTTTGGCATTTGGGCAGACTTGGTCTCATACATACTCTTTGTGTGAGCTGTAAAATATTACTTTAATTTTGGATTGGTGTCTGATTTTCCCAATCTATAAAATCGGATTAATGAAATCTACTTTACATGTGTTGAGTACTAAGATAATGTATGAAAAGTCATTTCTATAAGTAGTAGACATAAATTCAAGTAATTTCTCAATCCTGCATTCACTTATATAATAACCTTTGTATTTTCAACTTATTGTTTATGTTCATGAGTTTGTGAGATAGTTTGGAGATTGTTTTGATAGAAATAAAATAATCTCTTAGTATTTTATTAATTAATGTTTCTAATATTAGCAGAATTTTCTGTGTCATTATTATCACCACCATCATCATCAAATCTGTCCTCACTAGCTTAATGGAAAATCTGCAATGATCCATAAATCTACATGAAAGACTAATTATGTAGATTAGTATTACATAATTTTATTAATTATGTAATTGATAATTAATTTTATTAATTAATATTTTATTAGCAACATAGTTGCAGGTATCTTTACAAAAAATAATTTTGAGATTTTTACTTTTATCCATTAAACAATTGAAGACAAATCTATTTTCATTTTTTAAAAAAAATATGGCTTTTAACTTCAGCTATGTCATTGGATTCAGAAAGGAACATTCAATCATTTTTAATGGAAATAACTTATTAAATATTGTAGAGAGATGACTTTGATGATACTCTCATTAATTGAAGGTTGCCATAACAACTGAAGGTCTGCATTCACCACCTCATAGTTACAAAGAGAACTAGCTGTCCTATGTCACCTTTATTATAATTCTTAACACTTGCACATGTGTGGCATGCCTAATTTATCTCAAAATGTTATTGAGGTGAAAAAGACATGATAAAAAATTCAAATATGGGGACTTATGTCCATTTTATTCTTACAGCATATCACAAATTTAATTCATTTTCTCTGCCCCTGAATATCCTAGAATATATTTATTGTTTTCAAATACATAATTGTACCCAGGTAATGCTCATCAGATTGGATGCATATGAATGTATTATATATAAACATCTTTTTATATAATATAGCCTTAACTCTATTATATCTTTGCTTATGTAACACATGTACGGGATAAGCAATAATAGGTGTTTGTTGAATGAATACCATATTAGAAAATAAATAAGGAATTTAATTAACAAATACAAAGAATTAATGTTCTCTGTAGAGCAGCATGAAGCTGGCCTTCCAGGGAAGTAGTGGCTGTGTAGGTCAACCATCACCTTGCTGAGACCAGACATATGGCAAATCACTGCATAGTTTCCACTCTATAAAATATATACTGAATGCAAATCTCCACTCAGATAAACTGCTTTAAAATTTAACTCCATCCCCTTCTGGTGTTCTTTCTCCTATCCTCAGGACTGGTAGTTATATTTGATTACACACACACACACACACACACACAAAGTAGTGAATACTTTCATGGAATGACTAAGTTTCTCTTTGATTCTATTTTAGTATGGTCAAAAGCCCTTCTTTTTACTCAAATGATTCACTACCTGTTGTTAACAACCCAGAATTCTCCCATTACTGTACTATTCATTTACATAGCTGAATTTTATTAATATTAAAAAATTCTTGGTTAGAAAAGCATAGTTTTAATTAGTCATTTACACTTTTGTTCAAACATTATAATAGGATATACACTTCTCTGACCCACCAGACCTGCCTAATTTGAATGAATATGTGAGTTTCTTTTACTCTGCCTCCATAGCTTTAGACACAATGGCTTTTTCTCATGTGTGAAAACATACTCTACTTTTTCCTATCTTGATTCTATCTTGTATGATCCTTATTTGATTTGAAGTGTATGCATCTCAGTTTGATAGAGGATTTAGCCAGGCAGATATAGCTGAAAATATGGCACTTCTTTCCACAACAGCTTCCAGTTTAGGGGGATCGTACTTGTGCGATAGGCAGGTGACCAGCAAATCTCATCAACCTCCACCCCATGATGCAGAAGCGTTATTTTAGGAATTTATACCTGAGACACCTGAATGTACACCTGAAAAAGTTGGCTTAAAACTCAACATTCAGAAAACTAAGATCATGGCAATCACTACAGATGGTGGCTGCAGCCATGATTAAAAGATGCTTGCTCCTTGGAAGAAAAGTTATGACCAACCTAGACAGCATATTAAAAAGTAGAGACATTACTTTGCCAACAAAGGCCCATCTAGTCAAGGATATGGTTTTTCCGGTAGTCATGTATGGATGTGAGAGTTGGACTATAAAGAAAGCTCAGTACTGGAGAATTGATGATTTTGAACTGTGGTGTTGGGGAAGACTCTTGAGAGTCCCTTGGACTGCAAGGAGATCCATCCAGTCCATCCTAAAGGAAATCAGTCCTGAATATTGATTGGAAGGACTGATGCTGAAGCTGAAACTCCAGTACTTTGGCCACCTGATGCAAAAAACTGACTCAATTGAAAAGACCCTGATGCTGGGAAAGATTGAAGGCAGAAGGAGAAGGGGACAACAGAGGATGAAATGGTTGGATGGCGTCACCCACTCAATGGACATGAATTTGAGTAGGCTCTGGGAGTTTCTGTCTGCTTGTCACTTTCCTATTATCATTCACTTCAGAACCACACAGTCTAAATTTCAGAAGAAATACCTCCTCATTTTTTTCTAGAGCTCTTAGAATCTTCTTTATTTCTTGATTCTTCCTGTTGCCATTTTCATTGCTAAAGAGAAAAAACAAAAACAAAAAACCCTTTCTCACTTTCTTTCTAAATCCATGGTCAAACTACTGTTAGATATATCAATATTTTCAATGAAAACAGAGAATTGTTTGAAGCACTTTTTAAAGTGCTTCAAAGTACATGTCACCCATTAAGCAGTACTCGTTTAATATTCTAGCGTGGATAGCACAAATATTTTGAGCACATTTATCAAAGTTGGAGATCAAGTTTTTTTTCTTTATAACATGCTAATATATTTGGTGGTTTAGTTGCTAAGTTGTGTCTGACTCTTGAGATTTCAAGAACTGTAGCCTTCCAGGCTCCTCTCTCCATGGGATTTTTTTCAGACAAGAATACTGGAGTAGAATGCCATTTCTTTCTCCAGAAGATCTTCTCAATCCAGGGATAAAACCAGGGTGTCCTGCATTGCAGGCAGATTCTTTACCATATGAGCCATCAGGAAACACATTTAGTTGTTAAAACTCAGTTTTAGTATAATTCATTTTTTAGTCTGCTCAGGCTGCCATCAGTTCACTTCAGTCTCTCATTCATGTCTGACTGTGACCCCATTGACTACAGCACGCCAGACTTCCCTGCCCTTCACCAGCTCCATGAGCTTGCTCAAACTCATGTCCATATAGTAGGTGATGCCATTCAACCATCTCATCCTCTGTCATTCCCTATGTCAGGCTGCCATGACAAATTATTATACCATAGACGAGGTGGATTAAATAACAGAAGTTTTTTTTTCTTACAGTTCTAGAGGCTACTAAGAAAGCCAAGATTTGGAAACCCAAGATCTCCAACCCAAATCTTGGACACCCAAGATCAAGATACAGCAAATAGGTTTCATCTGAGGACTCTTCTCTTGGTTTGTCGGTGGCTACCATCTTGCACTGTGTTCACATAACCTCTACTTTCTGCACTGGGTAAAGAGAAATAGATGGTTCTGTTCTTCTTCCTATAAGATTATCTATCTGATTAGAGTTTCTAAGATTACAGTTTCACTTCTAAGATCTCATTTAACCTCACTTAAAAAACCTTTTATTTTCAAATACAACCCCATTTGGGGTGGTGATTTCAACCTAATTTGAGAGGAAAACCATCTATTTCTTAGCATTTAAATTGGGCTTTTACTGCGAATATGTAGTGGAAGATTCAGTCATTGCAACAGTAAGAGTCTATTTTAATACTTCATATCCTTGAAAATGTTTATTGGTGAGATTTCCTAGCCTGATGTAGTTTAATACTTGACCTCTCTTTCCTTATAGAATGGTTGCCAAATGGTCTATAACCTCTGCTATGACTAATTTTATAGTCACTTTCATAGCAAAGCCATTATCTTTTAGCAGTTTCTGAATGATTTTGCAAGCATATTTCACGTGTGAAACCTGTAAACATTCCAATGTGATATTTGCTTCCAATTTCATTGTAGCATTTTCAAATATGCCATAAAATAGATTGACAAAGATTGAATTTAATATAGAGCTTCAATTTTTGCTTGGGTAATAGATCACAAATAATCAGAAATTATTATTAAAATGACCTGGATTAAAATATTTAACTTGATTCTAACATAATTTACATGTGCAAAATGTCAAATATTTTAATGATGATAATAAATGCAAGTTGAATTGTTACTCTTTTCCTCTAAACTACTACAACTGATATTCACTAGAAATATCAACATGAAATTTTAGCTAACTGTTTCATTAAGAGGGTTTTATTACCACTGCTAGGATAGAAATAAAACTAAGCAATAAAAAGACAGCATGGTAAAAAGATGCAGGAGAGCAAACAGTTTCAAGAGAGTTTGGGGGTAAACTAATTTATAGATAAAGATAATTTACAGATTAAGATAATAAATCTGAGTTTTGATCACTGTAATTAGTAAATTTTTTCATTAAAGATTGACTACATTTCTTGGGTATTAAATAGTCACAACTGAAATATTTAGTAGTATCTATAAATTTAAGATTTTAATACATAAGAGTTTTTCCTTAACTAAATTTATGATAGTAAATAAGAAGTTATTATTTTTCAAGTGCGTTATCTTGAATTACAAATATTTTTGACAATATAATTAGTGTTACTTATCTAAGATAAGTGACAGCTCTTTAGTTTTGCCATTTATTATATCAAAATGAATTCAGATTCATAAAAGATATCTATTTTAACTTTACTTTGCAATTACAACTTAAAACCTTCATGGCAACAAATCAAATGTATATTTTAATGTTAGAAGTGGAAACATTTTCACATAATTTGATGTTTCTATGCATTAATATTTTTAGTGTTCTTTTTTTATATACTACTTCTTCTTAATTTGGCTAGTGAATATGACAAGCATAAGTAGAATTTGTTCTGTATTGGAATATTCAAAGAAGCATAGATAACCTGTTCTTATTAAACTAAATTGAAGGAGTTGATGATGGACAGGGAGGCCTGGTGTGCTGTGGTCCATGGGGTCACAAAGAGTTGGACACGACTGAGCAACTGAACTGAACTGAACTGAAATTGAAGGAAAACATTTCTGCTTACTCTAAATCATGTATCTCCAGAAGTTCCCTTTCATTCAAACTGTATAATTTCTTATTTTTACCTTCAATGAAAGAGAAACGTGAATCGGGACCTAGTTGCTAACACTTACTTTTGTAGTCCACATTCTACCTACCTACCCAGGTTAAGGGTAGGAGGCACATAAAGTCTATCTTGAGACATATCCCTGACTCTTGGGTCTTGATTGAAACTGCTACAGTTGATTCAGAATAAGAGAAAAACATAAAGGAGATAAAACTAACTCAAAAAGGTCTAACCCTCATATTTCTTCATATATGAAGAAGTCAGCAAGCTTTAACAACAAGAATGCAGTTTTTAAGGGAGATTTATCCCAAATCAAAATTTGTAGATATTGATATATAGACTTTTTTTGATATATCTAATTTTTTGTAGATATTGATATATAGAATTTTTTTAAGCTTTATTTGAAATGGTTGAAGAAGAACAAAGTTAGAGTACTTAAACTACCTGATTTCAATATTTATAAAGCCACAGTGTATCAATATATCTTGGAAGTGACAAAATAGACTTGTAGATCAATAGAATCAAATAAGCAGCCCAGAAATAAAATAGGACAAACATAGTTACTTGAGTTTTTGAAAGGTGTAAAAGCAATTTAATGGAGAAAGGATAATCTTCCAATAAATGGTAGTGGAAAAGTTGGAAATCCATATTCAAAAATGTGAAAATAACATAGAAATGGAGCTCAAAACTTACTTTTTCAAAATATAAGTTCAATGTGTTATGACTAGAGTAAATCATAGATTAAAATAGTTAGGAAATATTCATTATTAACTAACAATTTCTATTTTTTTTCTTTTTTATTCTTAATTATGTATGTGAAGATTTGCCTTATCTATGGGTTTTAAACAAAAAATTTAAATGACCCATTTTTTAATTCTGTTGTTTTACTAATGTGTAGATTTGTCGTTTCACCTTTCAATATATATTAAATCAAATTTACATATTTACCTCTAAATATTTTTCTGATATACTTTGAGTTTTGCTATTTGACATTTTTTTATTTAGTTTTATAGTGTTTAATTTCCATTTTGATAATTCTCACTTATCCATCACTGATTTTAGATTTTTTTAATATTCACTTTTACTTTTAACAAACTTTTTAATATAATTAAAATATTTTACTATTTATTTTCATTGTTTTGCTCAGGTCTGTGATAATTATAGTAATTGTGTTCTCTAAATTTTTAATATGGAAATATTTTATTTATTTGAAATATGGTCATTTTGGAAAATCATCACAGTGAAAGTGATCAGGAATCTAAAGTCAATTTAATAAATACAGATTTATGAACTTTTAAGAATTTTCCTAAGATATAATAATTTTCTTTATTTTTAATGAAATATAGCTGACATACAATATTTTGTTACTTTTAGGTGTACTATCACATTTTCTGTATTCATCTATCCATGTATATTTAGCTTGTATACATACCTTGGCTATTGTAAATAATGCTACATACATTAGGTGCACATATCTTTTGGAATTAGTGTTTTTTTTTTTAATCTTTTGGTAAATAAGCAGAAATGAAATTGCTGGATCATATGACAGTTTTATTCTAAATATTTTGGAATTTCCATACTGTTTTCCTTAGTGGCTGTACCAATTTACATTTCAACTAACTGTATACCGGGGTTCCCTTGTTCCCATGTCCTTACCAGTATTTATTTATTGTTGTCTTTTTGACAATAGCCATTCTATGGGTGTGAGGTGATTTTGTGATTTTGTGTTTATATTTCTCTGATGATTAGTGATTTTGAGCACCTTTTCATGCACTTGTTGCCAGTCTGTATGTCATCTTCAGAAATATGTCTAAATCATCTGTCAATTTTTTTAATTGATTTGCTTTTGTAGTTGAGTTGTATGAATTTTTGTGTGTATTCTGGATATTAACTCCTTATTGGGTATATTGCTTGTAAATATATTTTTTATTCCATTGGCTGCCTTTCTACATAAAGTCCCTTTAAGATTTGTTGTAAAACTATTTTAGTGGTGCTAAACTTTTTTAGATTTTACTCCTCTAAAAAACTTGATCTCTTCTTCAAATCTGATTGATAACCTTGCCAGATAAGAGTATTCTTGGTTATAGGTTTTTTCCTTTCTTCCCTCTAAATATATAGTGCCACTCCCTTCTGATCTGTAAGTTTTCTGTTGAAGAGTCATCTAAGAATTTTCTTGCATATATGTAGTTGCTTTTTCTTTGTTGCTTTTAAAATTCCCTCTGTAATATTTGCCACTTAAGTTATAATGTGCCTATGTATGAACCTCTTGGGATTCATCTTGTTTGGGACTCTCTGTGCTTCCTAAACCTGGATGGAGCTATTATTTCTTCCAGTAAGTTATCTGCCTCTTTGCCTCTCTGTCTCTCTCTCTTCTTTTCCTAGAACGCCTATGATGCAAATGTTAGTATACTTGAAGTTGCATGATAGGTTTCTTAAACTATCCTCACATTAAAAAAAAAAATAATCTACTTTCTGTTCAGCTTGGATGGTTTTTGCTTCTCTGTCTTCCAGGTCACTGTTGTGTTCCTTTGTGTCATGTAACCTACTGTTGATACCTTCTGGTGTATTTTTTATTTCCGTTATTGCACTCTTCAGCTCTGTTTGGTTCTTCTTTATATTTTCTAACTCTTTGTTAAACTTCTCACTGTGTTCATCCATGCTTATCCCAATTTTATTGAGCGTATTTATCATCATTACCTTTAACTAATGGGTAGATTGGGTATTTCTAATTTCTTTAGTTCTCCTTCTGGGTTTGTACTTTGTTTCTTTGCATGAAGCATATTTCTCTTTCATTTTGCCTAATTCTCTATGCTTATTTGTACATATTAGGTAGACTGGTTATGTCACCTGATCTAGGAGAAGTGACCTTACATAGAAGAAATGCTGTGGAACCCGGCAGCACACTCACCTCTGGTCACTCGAACTCTGTGCTATGGAGGTGCACCCCAAGTGCACTGCATGCACCTTTCTGTTGTGGCACACTAGTAAGTGTGACTTGTCCCTGGTTGGCTACATAACCCTAACTCGTGTGGTGACTATGGCCTGCTGAAGAGTCAGGTAGTCTTCCTCCAAGGTTGGCAGCTTTGCCTGGTCATGTTTGGTTGCTCTGAGCCTGCTGGTACATTGGGCAGGCTCCGAGAATGGCTGGCAGTGTGGCCTGAAGGCATGTACCTGCTTTAAGCTGGACCGTGGGCAGGGAAACCACTTATCATTAACAGGCTGAAAAGGGGATCCCAAAATAGCTCTTACCAGCACCCATGTCATCAAAGTGGATTGAGCTTCCCCAAATTGCCATCTCCACCTCCAAGTGGAGTCCCAGTTGCCTCCCCCCTCTCCAAGAGGCTGTCCAAAAGCAGCAAGTAGACTTCACCTACACTCCTTTCAAACTCTTACCTCTACCTTAGTTTCCAGAGCATGTGAGATTTTGTGCACACTCTTTAAGAGTGGAATCTCTTCCCTATAACCCTCTGCTTTCTCAAGTGTAAGACCCCATGGTTTTCAAAGCCAGGTGTTCTGGGGGCTCATCTTCCCAATGCTGGACCCCCAGGCTGGGAAGTATGATGTGAGGTTCAGAGCCCTCTCTCCTTGGGGAAGACCTCTGCAGTTCTGATATTTCTCTTGTTTGAGGGTTGCCAATTCAGGGTGTGGGTTCTGACTATACCATGTCTCTGCCCCTCCTACCTGTCTCTTTGTGGCTGCTTCCTTATATTTGGTTATGGAAAACCTATTATGCTATTCTTAAGGTCATTATCTTAAATATTTACTCTGTAAGTAATTGTAATTTCGTGTGCCCATAAGAGGAGGTGAGTTCAGGGTCTTGTATTCCACCATTTTGGCCAAAACAAACACGTTGATATGTTATTGAAATTGCCTTACCTTTTGATTTGTTTATATATACTTAGTATATTTTGATAGAGGCATATTAAATATATTAATTAAAATTGTGGATTTATCAACTCACCCATAAGATTTGGTTTATTTTTCCAGTTTTACTGAGATATAATTGACATAACTTCACTAATCATCAAGGAAATGCAAAATGAAAATCATAATGAGATTTCACCTCATTCCTGTTAAAATAATTATTATAAAAAATGAGAGATAACAGGTATTAGTGAAGGTAGGGAGAGAGGGGAATCCTTGTACACTTTTTGTGGTTATGTAAATTGATACCATCATTATGGAAAAAAATGTGGAGGTTCCTGAAAAATTAAAAATAGATGATCCAGTATTCCACATTCTGGGTATTTATCATAAGAAAATTAAATCACTACCTCAAAAATATATCTGTGCCCACCCCCACTTTCATTGCAGCATTAATTACAATAGCCAACACAAGGAAACAATCAAAGTAAATGACCATCAAAGGATAAGTGGATAAAGAAAATGTGGCATCTATTTCCCTGATGATTAATGACGTTAACCACATTTTCATGTATTTAACTGTTTCTCTCTTTTAAATGACAACATTTAGTATTCCATATTTACTCTTTCACATGGAAAAATATTTGTAGCAAAAGTTTTTATAAGATTAGTAATGAAAGAATATAGGACTTAGTGTGCAGTAAAATCTTTCCAGTTGGTGAAATTATGTACTGTTGTGTTCTAAACAAAGGGGATGCTATCACATAATGAAGATTTCAGGAGATTTTTATGTTGTGGTAATTTCTATATGAGATCTAGATGTCAGACGTCTTTGTTCACAACATATGAACAAACCTGCTACCAATTCCTTCACACTCACAAGAAGAAAGTAGATAGGGACTGAATAGCCACAGGAAACACTCCCATTTATGGGAATGAGAGCCATTCTGAAATCCTCCTTCTGGGAGAATACTGTGAAGGCTGCAAACCGGCGGAAGAAGAAAGTTCCTCGATTATACTCAACTTTTGTTTTCTGTATTATACTTTTTTCATGTGTCTCCATGATTCTCTTTGGAGACTTTTTTTTAATTATTATTACCTTTCTAAATCATGTCAGCCTACAATGCGGGAAACCCGGGTTTGATCCCTGGGTTGGGAAGATCCCTCAGAGAAGGAAATAGCCACCCATTCCAGTACTCTTTCCTGGAAAATCCCATGGACCGAGGAGCCTGGTAGACTTCAGTCCATGGGGTCACAAAGAGTCGGACATGACTGAGCGACTTCACTTTTCTTTTCCAAAACTCAAGATAAAGTATACATTGGGTATTTTTAGGATGCTTCTTCCTGAAGGAGACTGAATGCCCACAATCACAACTAGCTTGTGGTTTCTTGGAAGTACAACTCTAACACAAACATTTTGTAATTTGTATCTGTTTGATCCCTACATTGAAGGTTTCCCAGGAATCATACTCACCTTCGTTTTTACTTCTCAGTTTGTGCACAGGCTATATTTTCCTTTTTTTTTTTCTTTTTCTGTATTTTTATTCTTTTTCATTTTAAACAAGACCACCTTAAAGCTGTTGTGATTCCTTAGGAAAGACGATCAGGTTTTTGTCTTGTGAAATATTTTGTTCATTTATAAAACTTAACAGGACTTCCCTGGTGGCTCAGACAGTAAAGCGTCTGCCTACAATGTGGGAGACCTGAATTTGATCCCTGGGTCAGAAAGATCCCCTGGAGAAGGAAATGCAACCTTCTCCAGTACTCTTGCCTGGAAAATCCCATGGACGGAGGAGCATGATATGCTACAGTCCATGGGGTTGCAAAGAGTCGGACACAACTGAGCAACTTCACTTTCACTTTCTTTCATAAGACTAAACAGATATCACACTGTTAGTCTGTTATTAGCTCTGATTTAACTTTGTTTAAACTTTTCCTAGAGGGTTATTTCTTCTCAAAGATTTTTTTCTCTCTCTCTCTTTTTTTATTGGGGCGGGCTTAGGGATCTCAAGTCAACTGGCTTTTACAACTTTGAAAAGCTTTAGATTGCTACAAATTTCCTATTTCATTTCTTCTTTGAAAGTTAATAGTTGTTTCCTTGACCTATTTTTATTTCTCTAACTCCTTTCCTGATATAGTCAATAATGAAAATATGCTTATATTTATAATTTTTTTAAAAATATGCTTATTTCAGTTTTCTGAACTCTTTTGTTATAGCCACAGCTTCAGAAAGGAAAATTTCAGATATCCAAAATATTCTCAAGTAACAGTTTAATTAAATATTTTGTCACTGATTGCCATTTTTCAGCTTCCAGAATGTTTCTTCATCGTCTATTTTCTTAAAGCATAATTTTACTAATGATAACTCTTAGTTCTTAAAAAGTTACTTTATTCAAATATTTAATTTTTCTTTATAAGAAAACAATGTGTGATGTACATTTAAATAATTTATTTAAAATAGCTGAATTTAGAGTTGGTACACTACACAGAAATACTTACTTATGAAAATTTTCATAATTTAAAGTAACCTCTCCCATACAACATCAGATACCATTTATCTTTGTTTTCACTAGAATGGAATAAATTAAGAGAATCTATATAATGGTTGACCATTTATAGCTATAAGAGTACAAAAGATAATTGAATAAATTTCTAATTAAAGGTCAGAGAAGAAATCCAGGTTGAAGGAAGAACAGTGATAAAATTCCTTGGTAACTTTTTAAGAAATAAATTTATTTATAGCTGAACTGGATATTCATTGCAACACGGACTTCTCTGTAGTTGCAGCGAGCAGGTGCTACTCTCTGTGGTTCACAGACTTCTCATGCAGGAGCTTCTCTTATTTCAGAGTACAGCTCTAGGGCATGTGGGTTCAGTAGTTGCAGCTCCCAGGCACTAGAGCACAGGCTCAACAGTTGTGGTACTCTGGTTTATTTGCTCTGCAGCATGTGTGATCTTCCCAGATCAGGGGTTGAACCAATATCTCCTGCATTGACAGATGGATTCTTTACCACTGAGCCCACCAGGGAAGCCCTAATTCTTTATCACTGAACCACAAGGGAAGCCCTCTCCGTCACTTTTAATCTGTAATTATGTTTGGGAGGTAAAATGAGGACTCCTATGTTTGACAACAAAGAGTTACAGAACCTGAGGTCAAGTAGAAAGCTTCAGGTTCTGAAAGGTTAAGAGGGGAGTCACAAGGATGTCAGGAAGAGAACAAGGGCAGGGATTCAGGTAAGTAGGATTTATGTAAGGCCCCTAATTAACAAAGAAGAATTGATGCTTTTGAACTGTGGTGTTGGAGAAGACTCTTGAGAGTCCCTTGGACTGCAAGGAGATCCAACCAGTCCATTCTGAAGGAGATCAGCCCTGGGATTTCTTTGGAAGTAATGATGCTAAAGCTGAAACTCCAGGACTTTGGCCACCTCATGTGAAGAGTTGACTCATTGGAAAAGACCCTGATGCTGGGAGGGATCGGGGGCAGGAGGAGAAGGGGACAACAGAGGGTGAGTTGGCTGGATGGCATCACTGACTCGATGGATGTGAGTCTGAGTGAACTCCGGGAGTTGGTAATGGACAGGGAGGCCTGGTGTGCTGCGATTCATGGGATCACAAAGAGTCGGACACGACTGAGCAACTGAACTGAACTGAATTAATAAAGATGAAAAGTCATTCTCTGTGTTTGTTGTGTGCTCAGTCACATCCGATTCTTTGCGACCCCATGGACTGTAGTCCACCAGGCTCCTCTGTCCATGGAATTCACCAGCAAGAATACTGGAGTTGATTAAGAGCTAACACCTTGGGAAAGTTACTAAGAGTTATGATATGAAATCAAATTACAAATACATATATTATACTAAAAGCCTCTACTCTGGTGGGTAGTGGTAGTCTGATATTATCAAATTGTAATATGTTTAAACAATGACATCTTTAGTACATGAGCACAAATAAGCTACTTTCATATGATAAACCCCTCTAGTCTCATTGTAAAGCCGGGTGCTATTTCACTATTGGGAAACAGACGAAGTAGAATATTTATTGCTATTATGCCAAATAAATGAAGTGAAACAACAAAAGGCCTTTGAATGAACTGTATTTTACGGCTAAAGCACACAGAAGAGTAAATGAAAAATCAACTTGAAATTCGTTCATCCACTTTACTTTTTCACTGGTATGTGTGTGTAAGAGCACAGTCCATTGAGAACAGAAATCCTAGGTTCTGGTGCTCCATTATTATGGTTGAGTTATGAAAAAGCCTAAGTCAAGAATTAAGAAAATAAGTGTGGCATATAATATCTGAATTATGTAATTAAAGACTGAGAAGAAAAAGTATAAAGACTCTTTATTTTCCAACTCCATGTTGATATTTAATGAAGTAAAGGAGTTTAAATTTCATAGTAGAAATTTGCTCATATCTAAGTATATATCACAAATAACATATTTTAAAATATTCATTTAAAACCAAATATTTAAACTTAAGTTTCCAAACTATTAAAAATATCATTTTGGAGGGACAAAGTATAGATTTGCTTTTCTTATGTCTTGACAAATGTGTTCTGTCCTATTTCCTCTATTCATGTTCAATGTTATTTTCATTAGCTTTATTAGCCTAAAAGACTCATGTTCCTATAAAATAAATTTTCTGGTATGGGAATATTAATTTGTGTGGAACTCTGACAGTGTTGGCTTTAAAAAAAGTAGCATATACTGTCATAAGCTGTTGCAGAAAATCAATAATCATACATATTTAAAATTAGTATGATGTTGTAATGGGTTACAATGATATGCTATTGATCTCTTCTTAAACATATTGTAACAACCATAAATCAGTTTTCTGAGGCCATAGCATTAGCTATATATGAGGCCACTAACATTTAATAACTCATTTAATAACTGTTTATTGGTTCTTAATCCTTTTCTTTTGAAATAACAAAACTAGAGAAGAACTAACAAAACTAGAAGTTTATACTATAGTGCTACTATAGTATAAACATCTGTGTCTTTCAGTACTGCTGGGGTTTGCTTTCTCTTTAAGTGTGTTTAATTTTTTTTATTGAGCCACTAGCCTTCAAAATGCACTAGAATTTGAAAGAAGGCTGGGGAGGCGGTTGGCAAGGAGAGAGAGAGGGGGAGAGAAAGAGACAGGCAGACAGAGAGAGAAAGAAAGGAGAAGAAAAAGAAGAAGGAAAAGGGGAAGAATACTTTGAATTTAGCTCTTATTTCAGTTGACATTGTTACAATCAATGTGATATTTTTTCAATAGTTTTATTTAAATATATTTATCATATTTTCCTTGAAAAGCACTGTTTTCCAAAGCAGCATAGTTAAAATAGGCTTTTGTTCACATAGTAGACTTAAAAAATAGAAGTTAAAATTTATTGTATATAAAATAATTATAGCACTAAATAATTTAAATCAATATATAATTGGGATATAACAATAGAAAATATTTTAAATAGATACAAAGTAATAAAATTATGCTTAATTTTATCACAAACCAACATATATAGATCATTTATATTTTTTTTCTAAATTGTTTTCTAGAATCCTAAATTCAAATAAAATATCACATAAAACCCAACATAAAATAGATGGTCTCTAATATCCCACTCCTGACAAGCCATCCTTTGGGATTCCCTTGTAGCTCAGTCAGTAAAGAATCTGCACACAATGTAGGAGACCTGGGTTCAATTCCTAGGTCTGGAAGATCCCCTGGAGAAGAAAATACCAACTCACTCCAGTATTCTTACCTTCACTTCTTCAGCTCTCCCAGTTCCCATCATTTGCAGAGACTCCTTAGATCACTTCAGAGCTCTGCAAACAAATTTTAATGCTTGCCTAAAGAATACTCAGTGTTTGCCACATCTCTCATTTTCTACTTAAGAAAATATACTTTAAAATGAGTATGTTTATTAAATAATTATAATATAATACGATATTATTTATAAATATTTTTATAAAAGCAAAAATATTATTGATATTATGTCTATAAAAAACATGATATAAATGTGTTTACAATAGGACCTCTCTTTTCCAAAAGAATGGATCTTAATATAAAATATATTGAGTAGAGAAAAATGTTAACCATAGTTTCCTCAGTGCTGTGTAATTTTGAAGTGAGTTTTACTTTATTTTGAAATTGTGTATTTTTCTCAATAATATAACATATATAACATAAATATAATAATATCAGGAAAAGATTAAACTGAGATCACTACCAAAAATCAATGAAAAAAATGCCTGTGTAAATTTTGTTTAAATTGTCTTTAACTCAACCATTATCTAATAAAATCATTGCTGGAATTATGAAATAATTGAAGGAAACAGTATAGATTTTTCTCTTAAGTCCACATAAAATCAGTGTTCTTAAAAACACTTTTAAATTATTATGTAATAAATAATTTGGGAAGTACAACAATAGTATCCTTTAACTTTAGGTGCATAATTAATTAGACTCTTAAAAGCTAAAAAATAAAGGTCTTTAACTTTGTTTAATCAACCATCTTCCAAAGTCATTTCACTTAACACCCTGTTATGATGGAGGATGAAAATAAAAGGGAATCCCCTCAAGTTCCAGAGAGACATTCAAGAGGGTGAAATGGTCACTATATATATTTTTTATTTCCTTTTTTCATACATGCACATTTTCATGAATGTTTGATTATATACTGATATTCTAAGGAATTTTGCTCCTGGCAACTGTTCTTTAGGGAAAGAAAATCTGTGCATACTTATAAAGAACTCCACAGTCTATATTTTGCTGCAAAAATCTCTATTTTTAGTCAGTTTTATTTAAAGTAAATATTAAGATCTCAATGTCTTTCATCTTCAAAACAAATGGTTCTGAAAAAAAATATAATTCATACAGGGGAGAAAATATTTGAAAAGAAAACAAGTTAAATCAACAATTTAAGTTAACTTTGATTCTCTTATGCATTGAATTGTATATAAATTGACAAAGTCACTGTTCAAACAGACTTCAGTTCTTGTTATGGTTTGGTTCTATTTGTTAGATTAGGATATATTATTGTAACAAATAGACTGCAAATATGTATTAGTTTAAACATAATGTATTTTAACATTTTACTGATATTGTCATCTAATTTAGGTGCTACTGATCATTTGGTGGCTCTATTCCACATATTGACTTAAAGAATATAAATTTTATCCATGCTGTCTGTATTCTATTCCCCAGGGTCTTATCAGTATGTAGCTGCCCTTTCTTAAAAGTCTTAACCTAGAATAGCATGTAGGACATCTACCATATTCCAGTGATGAAATTAGTCACAAGGGATAGTTCTAGTCAAGGAAAACCTAGGCTGACAATGTAGCCCTTGTTTGAACAGCTACAGTTTAGCTCCAGTTGTATGCCATAAAAGGGAAAACTGTGTATTGATAGACATCTCTATTATTAAAAATGAAGTATGTTTCAAGATATGTATTATGATTGGAAACAACCGTTAATATCCTTTTTACTAATTATAATATATTTAATTTTTAAAAGAAACTTAGTTGACACTAAGAATCATTTTTTCATTTCAGATTATCAGATAAGGACAAATATGTAAAATGCATATATGTGTGAATCATAACTTATCTGGTCTACAGTTGAAGTCATTATTCTTTTAAATATTGCTTGAATGGACTGATGTATCTATATTCTAGACAGTGACCCTTCTCTGATCAGGCCATTGTACCCCACAAATGGTAGAATAAATTCATTTTCCCTACCTGATAAACTCTATCTAAGTTGCTTCAGTTGTGTCTGACTCTTTGTGACCTTATGGACTATTGTCCACCAGGCTCCTCTGTCCATGGGATTCTCCAGGCAAGATTACTGGAGTGGGTTGCCTAGTCCTTCTTCAGGGGATCTTCCCTGGAGTTTTCTCAAGATTGCCCTTAAATAGACCACTCAACTCTTACGCTAAAAAGCGTCATTCAGTGCCATTACGAACAGAATGAAAGCATTTCTACACTGTACTTATACAGTACAAAACACAAGTAAACAGTGGCAAAACCTAAAAAAAAATAGCATCCTTGTTTAAAATTTTGTTTATTTATTTATTTTTGCCAGGGATTTCAGTTCTCCAAACAAAGATTGATCCGAGGCCCTCGACAGTGAAAGCATGGAGTCCTAACTACTGGACTACCAGGCAATTCCCCACAATTAATCTCTTCTAAAACAACTGTCTCTCAGGAGTATTGCTTAATATTACCCACTGGGGCAGATTTTCTTTTTAAGAAATGGGCACAAGAATATCACAGTCATATCTGAGATTACAAAAATGAGAAAAATTTGTTTTCCCTTTGAACTGCAGAATTCTGTGCCTCAAGGAACGCATAAAAATCTTGCTGTATTGCTTCCTAGTCTAAGTAAAAAAGGTGAAATGGTAGGTTGACAAATTTATATACTTAGTAAATAACAATATTGAAAAGATTTAGAAATACTATGGAGTCAGTACATAGTGTGTTTGAGAATCATTTTTAACACATACAGTGAATTTAGACAATAAACACATTAAAACATTCATAATATAAGGATAACTATATCCAATATCAACAAAACCAAAAGCTTTGTATTCTAAAATAATTTATAATTATCTCCTCAAAATAAATCATAAAAAATCCTAAGTATGGTATACCAAAGGAAAATGTCTTTATTCTAATCATATTTACATCTTTTCTAAGTTTTGTTCCTTATGTCCATTTTTTGATTTTTTTACCACATACAAATTTATATCAAGATCTTCCTCCCATGTGTTAAACCCCCATATTCTCTGTCTTGGTCAGTAGACATTCTCAAAATTCACTAAAAATACAATTTCAATCAATCAAATTGAAAGCAGATTGACTACACCTAAAACTTTGTTTGAAATAACTGTCCACTTATTATTAGTTAGCTTTAGAGTGGCTTTTCTATGTATCTTTGTGACCCTGCGGCTTTCTGATCTTAGTTCTGAGCCAAGATCAGGATCCCAGGTCCGGCCTATGCTGTGGTGATGGTAGGGATTAATTCTCATACTGTTCAGCATATAAGTACCTTCCTGTCTTGTAAGCTGATGATTGACTCTCCCAATTGGAGAGCACACACAGAAATGCCTGACACTGTCTGTGTTGCATTGTTAAATAACTGCCTTGGCTGAGGGAATTTGAAAGTATTCTCTTACACCCTCAGTTACCTCTGCAGTGCAGACTATTCAGCCACATTTTTCTTTTGTTTTAATATTATCTACCTGGCTAGAATCTCAGCTTCATCACTTTCAGTTCAGTTCAGTCACTAAGTCCTGTCCAACTCATTGTGACCTCATGGACTGCAGCATGCTGGGCTTCCCTGTCCTTTACCATCTCCCAGAGTTTGCTTGAAGTTACATCCATTGAGTTGGTGATGCATTCTAGCCATCTTATCTTCTGTCATCCCCTTCTCCTCCTGCCCAATCTTTCCCAGCACCAGGGTCTTTTCTAATAAGTCAGCAATTTGAATCCGGTGGCCAAAGTTCTGGATCTGCAGCTTCAGCATCAGTACTGCCAATGAATATTCAGGGTTGATTTCCTTTAGAATTGACTGGTTTGATCTGCTTGCTGCATAAAAGGGTAAAATGTATCCCACCTTCATTTCCACAATTATAAGGACAATTTCTTTCATCCAGGAGTTGCTCAATAAATATTTTGAGTGAATCTTTTATTTGGAAATCTTAAAAATTAATATCTAAAAATAAAACTGTTCATTTAATTCTTGCTAATTATTTACTTCATAGTTGTTCTTTAATCTTTCCAAATAGACAGACTCTAACTTCTCTCCTTTTTCTTAATCTGTAAACCCTGTCATATATTCTTCTTTTCTTATATAGCCTATTCTCCACAACCAAGTCCCTGTCTATACCCACAACTGCAATATATAAATCTGCAAGTCCAAAGAAACAAAGATATATATGCATTTTCAACTCTTTACCAAGCTGAACTTGACCAAAGAAAAATATCATTATATATATAGTGTATTATTGGCACCCCAAATTGTTCTGTTGTTCTAGTAAGTCCATCTCCCATTATCCTTCAAGGCTGTTTCAGAACTTGGTTACTTAACCAAATCCCTTTATCCATTAGTTTTCTACTCATTCTGGGTAGATAGTCCCTAACTGACAGAGAATATAGCCTCAAGCACGTCATCATTCATTCTTACGCACTCAGAAACTTATTGCCATCCTTCCATTCGTCTGTCCACCCATCCTTCCTTCACATCTAATAGATGAAATGTGTCTCCCTCCACTTGTCTTTGAGATCAAGCCTACTATCTATGCCAGCCTCCAGTCAACTCCAAAATTCTAACAAATTATGTCACATCTCCCATTCTTCATCCTCCCACTTTTATTAGTTCTTCACATCAATATTTGAACACAAAGTTTCTTGCAAATTTTGGGGAAAATAGATTCTTCCACTCTTCTATACCATATGCTAAGTACCAGTTTATCTCTCTGCTCCCTTTCAGAAATTATCTTTCTTGACTTTTCTATTTCCACACTGTAAAGAATTTCTCAAATACTTTCCCTTTTCCTTCCTTTCCTTATTCAACCACCTTCTCATTGAAAAAATTGCCTAATTATGGTAAATGCAATAGGTGTTGTTATTTTTATATTTTGTCATCAGACTACATTCTAGCTTTTAATAGTTTTAGTTACCTTGATGTTTTCACTTTGATTACTCCAATTACAAAACCCTGATTTTCATGCCATTTTTGTAACCACTTCTCAATTTTTAAATAATCTTTTTCTCTTACTGCACTCTCTACTTGTTCCTGTGTATAACATTCAGTTTGCCTTCTATATCATTTCCCTGGTGATGTAATCTGTTATGTTGCTGAAATCCACTTTTAGCCCCTGTGGGGAGAAGGAAATGGTGACCCACTCCAGTATTCTTGCCTGGGGAATCCCATGGACCTTGGAGCCTGGTGGGCTGCTGTCAATGGGTCGCACAGAGTTGGACACAACTGCAGCAACTTAGCATGCATGCATGCATGCATTGGGGAAGGACATGGAAACCCACTCCAGTATTCTTGCCTGGAGAATCCCAGGGACGGAGGAGCCTGGTGGGCTGCCATCTATGGGGTCGCGCAGAGTCCGACATGACTGAAGTGACTTAGCAGCAGCAGCTCCTATGGCTTCCCTGGTGGCTCAGACAGTAAAGAAACTGCCTGCAATGTGGAAAACCCAGGTTTAATTCCCGGGTCGGGAAGATACCCTGGAGAAGGAAATGTCAATCCACTCCAGTATCCTTGCCTGGAAAATCCTATGGACAGAGAAGCCTGAAGGTCCATGGTATTGCAAAGAGTCAGGCACAACTGAGCGACTAACACTCATTCCTTTCATTCTTTCACTTTTAACCAAGCTACCAGGATAAGTATTTTCTTAGAAACTCTAAATATTTTTCAGTCATCCTGAAATATTCAGCTGCATGTGCTACCTCACCTTGTTCCCTACTCTTCCTTTAAATCATAACTCATTTCCTCTGAAGAGCTCATGGATGAGTACATGAAGAACTCAGCAGAGGCAAGTAGAGCAGGAAGGTTTCACATTAAAATGCAAACTAAAAATTGAGGAAACTGTGTTAATGAGGAAACAATGTTAGATCACAGAAATGTCTTCTCTGAAAAATAAATATCAGATATGTGATTCCTTGGGAGCTTTATTACTGTTTGAATAAAGGTGGGGAAATTAAAATTAAAATAAGGAATTGAAAATATTAAAATAAGGAACTGAAAGGTCGCAAAAAGTCGGACACGACTGAGCAACTGAACTGAACTGAAGAGTGAGAAATTTCAAGAGATATAAAAGAATCAGATAGAACACAGGTCATCAAGACAGACAAACTGCTCAAGGTCTATATATACAGTGGCTATAGATTTGTTTTCACAAATCCACAACTCATTGTCCAAACCATTTGCACAGAGATGCCTTTTGGAACTCAGGTTTTGTTTTTGTTTTTTCTTTCCAGATTTTACAAAAGTAACAAAATGAATGTTATTACTAAACAACCCTGGAAATATCTGAGGCAACAGTCTTTAGTTATAAATGTTTATGTGACTTCATTGAAACATGTAAGTATTCATTATATATAGTATTCACACTAGTTGAGATAAAGACTTAAATAGTCACATATAAATTCAGGTCAGGTTTTCTAACTACAATTATATCAAACTTAAGAATAATTCATGCTGTGTTTTTGGAAATGTTAGATTTTGAGATTGCAGGAAAAAATGTGGGTCTTTATCTCTTGAGAATCAGAACTAGTGAACACAAGTGAAAATGAAAATCAAGAGTGTCAATGTGTAGTTAGAAATATAGGTATATAATCCCTATATTGCCTATGGTATATTAAATCAAACTAAAAGTAATTAACTTGTTGGAATTTACTTTTAAGCTCATGTGAAGCTAGAACAAGAAAAAATGGAAGGAAATAATGGGTAGCCAGAGAATGTCCATGAAAGTTCAAAATTTTTAATTCTGAGGTAATATCCTAGTTTAGATAAAAGTAATCAGCCATTTAGTGTTTCACATGCTTAATTCCTAAAATGAAAAATCACCCTTGACATCTACCTCTAAGAAAAATTACCTGATCTCACAATATATATAATACAGTGTAAAGGTCATGGGCTAAAGCAACAATCTTTATAAATATTAGTGAGATGTTGAATTAAAATAAATTTGTACTTATTTGGGTTTCCCTAAGCAGGAAGGCAGGAAGAATGGCTAAACAGTAAAGAATCCACCTTTAGTGCAGGAGACATGGGAGTGGTGGGTTCAATTCCTGGATCAGGAAGATTCCCCAAAGGAGAAAGATACAACCCACTTCTGTATTCTTGCCTGGAAAATTCCATGGAGGAACCTGGCAGGCAACAGTGCATGGGGTCGCAAAGAATCGGACATCACTGAGCACATGAGCACACTGTACTTATGGCATCCCACTCCAGTACTCTTGCCTGGAAAATCCCAGGGACGGAGGAGCCTGGTAGGCTGCAGTCCATGGGGTCGCTAGGAGTCAGACACAACTGAGCGACTTCACTTTCACTTTTCACTTTCATGCATTGGAGAAGGAAGTGGCAACCCACTCCAGTGTTCTTGCCTGGAGAATCCCAGGACGGGGGAGCCTGGTGGGCTGCCGTCTCTGGGGTCGCACAGAGTCGGACACGACTGAAGCGACTTAGCAGCAGCAGCAGCAAGCTTTAAAAAGTTTATGATAAAGTAATCAAAAAACTCTACTCCTCAGGGAAACACAATTATTTGTATTAAAATATAACATTGGAGGGCTTCCCAGGTGGCGCTGGTGGAAAATAACCCACCTGCCAGTGCAGGAAATGCAAGAGATGCAGGTTCGATCCCTGGGTTGGGAAGATCCCCTGGAGAAGGAAATGACAACCCACTCCAGTATTCTTACCTGAAGAATCTCATGAACAGAGGAGCCTGGTGGGCTGCAGTTCATGGAGTCACAAAGAGTCAGACACGACTGAAGTGACAGCACAGCACATAACATTAGAATGTTCTCAAATAAATATTTCTCTAGGTATTTAAATGTTTAGAGATGTTCACAAGTTGCAATACCACACCAAATTTAAAAGACTAATGAACATGACTAGCTTAAGTAATGCTATCAATTTAGTTTTATACAGAAGATCTTGATTTAAAATGTCAACTTGATTCTTTTATCACAGGACATAAAAATATTTTAGTGGAGTATTTTCCTCCTGTTTTCTAGATGAAAGAAATTCTGCATCTCACTAATGTGTTTTTTTAATTGAATGATAATTTCATTTCAATTCAAGATTTTATATGCCTTTCTAAATTTTGCCATGAACTCCACATGTTCTTTTTAATTGCAAGCATTAGAGACCTGCTTTTATGCATCTGATTTTGCCTCTAAAATAATCTTTCAATCTGCTTGTCTCTTCATTCAGTCCTATTTTGCTATAGCACATGACCTTACCTCCTTTCACTTGAATTGCTTCAGTCTTTTCCTATTGATATATTCTATGATTCTTAGAGGCTTCTGCCCATGGAAAGAAATACATTTGAAAATGTATGCTTTATTTAATATTTAATTATTAAATAATATTCTATTACTGCAGATATTTATCCCCAAACAAAACTTTGTATATTAATGTTCTCCAGAGAAAAAGAATCAATAGATTATATTCAGATATGTATATTTGGATGTATTAGAATATGTATACACACAGATATACACACATACATACACACACATACATATATATGAGGAGATTTATTATAGGAATTGGTTCATGTAGTTATAGAGTTCATGAATTTCACAGTCTGCCTGCAAACTGGAGATAAAAGCTGGTGGTATAATTCAAGTCCAAAGGCCTGAAAACCAAGGGAGCCTGTGGTGTAATTCATAGTCTGAGGCCAAAGGCCTGAGAACCAAGAGCTTTAATGACTGAAGGCAGAAAAGATGGACATCTCAGTTGAAGAAGAGAGAGAGAGAATTCACCCTTCCTTTTTCTTTCTGTTGTATTCAGTTCCCCAATGGTTGGATCATGCAAATTCATATTGGTAAGGGCAGACCTGTTCAGTCTAGTAAGTCAAATACTAATCTTCCAGAAACACCCTCACAGACACTTTCAAAAATACTTTAATAATGTTTTACCAACTATCTGGGCATCTCCTCACCCAGTTAAGATGACAATAAAGTTAACCATCACACTTTGAGGATCAAAAATTTCATTTATTTTAGCTTAAAATATTGATAAAAATTTGATATATTATAGTCTACTAGAATTAATAACTTATTATTTCTGACTGCCTTTTTATCCACAGGTTCACTGAAATAGGGATTCTGTCATGCCTTATTTTACTCAATGTCACATTAGCATTTAGGTATTATTATATTTATTTTCTGTCTACATTAGAATTTAAGCATCATAAGTGTGGGAACAATGTTTTACTCTCTGTGATATCCTCATCAATCACAATAGCATCTGACAAATTATAAGTGCTCAATAAATATTTTATGGAGGCATGAATGATTGATTAATGTATCTGTCATTCCAGTGAGATGTCAAAAAATTTTATGTGTGTTTATTCAATACATAACAAGTGCAAATTATGGTCAGTGCAATGGGCTAAATAATGTGAGTATTTATAGAAACAGTTTTGAAAAGGCAATATGTTGATTAAACATATACAGAAAATATGTAAGCAAAATATGGCATAGGACACAGAAAAACACAAATAGATTTAAAGGAGATAACATTTCTGTATGGAAACAGATCCACTCAGCAGGTAACAGCACAATATATTTCTAGTCAGATGCACTTCATAGGTTCCCTCAGGTTCTTACAAAATCATACATTTGCTGCATAGTGTGTGGTGAATTCCTTCCAAGCTCCAAAAACTTGACTTTTTGGCTGTGCCCCTGCCTTTTAATCACTATTTTCTAATAATAGACACCAACAATCTATATATTACCTTAACCATTTGTTAACAGTCCTGGGCATGGGAAAGTGGATGGAAAATAGCAGAAGAGATATTCAAGTATCCCTAAACAGATTCTTTGTCTTCTGATCTGTAGGATCCAAGAAAATCCATTCCCAAGTAAAACATGTAAACTAACAAGAAGAAAGACATGGCAAGTGATGTGCTGATATTAAAGTGATAGGTAAATAGTAAGGCATATTAAAACTTGAAAATAGAAAATTTAAGATTTATTTCATTTCATTGAAGTCTTTACACCTCAAAAAGAATGAACCTTATTTTAAACAATCAAACATTGAAAACTTTTCCCACTATAATTATAGTGGTTTTGCCATAGTTGGTACCCCACTTAAATATACACATATATTCACCAATACGGAGAAGGCAATGGCACCCCACTCCAGTACTCTTGCCTGGAAAATCCCATGGACAGAGGAGCCTGGTAGGCTGCTGTCCATGGGGTCGAGAAGAGTCGGACATGACTGAGCGACTTCACTTTGACTTTTCATTTTCATGCATTGGAGAAGGAAATGGCAGCCCACTCCAGTGTTCTTGCCTGGAGAATCCCAGGGATGGAGGAGCCTGGTGGGTTGCCATCTATGCGGTCGCACAGAGTTGGATACGACTGAAGTGACTTAGTAGTAGTAGTATTCACCAATGTGTACCAGCTAAAATTATTTAACAGGAGGTTAATTATCTTTTTCCAAAAATTGAACTGTTACTCAGCAAGTTGGAGAATTTGCTTATCATTTTCAAATGTAACTTTAGCCTGTTCTGGAAGTTAAGTCCATATGCTACTATTCACTGTTTCCAATGCTAACATTATTCAGCACTTCTCTGAGTAGTAGTAGTTCCAGGGCTTCCCTTGTGACTCAGCTGGTAAAGAATCCGACTGCAATGGAGAAACCTGGGTTCAGTCCTTGGGTTGGGAAGATCCTCTGGAGAAGGGAAAAGCTACCCACTCCAGTATTCAGGCCTGGAGAATTCCATGGACTCTGTAGTCCAAGGGGTCACAAAGAGTTGGACACAACTGAGTGACTTTCAAAAAAAAATTATGAAGATATATTATTTCTTTATGATGGGATTTTCTATATTTAGATATAACTGTAAAGAAGGCTGAGCACCAAAGAACTGGTGCTTTCAAAATGTGGTGCTGGAGAAGACTCTTGGGAGTCTCCTGGACAGCAAGGGGATCAAATCAGTCCTAAAGGAAATCATCCTGAATATTCATTGGAAGGACTGATGCTGAAGTTCCAATACTTGGCCACTGGATGCAAAGAGGTGACTTACTGGGAAAGACCCTGATGCTAAGAAAGATTGAGAGCATGAGATGAAGGGGGCAAAAGAGGATGAGATAGTTGGTTGGCACCCTCGACTCAATGGACACCGAGTTTGAGCAGACAGGGAAGCCTGGCATGATGCCATCCATGGGGTTACAGAGTCAGACATGACTTAGTGACTGAACAACAACAATACTTTAGAATTCTCTCATTTAACTGTCTTCTGTCATCTTCAGTACTGCTCTTTACTGAGAAGTTCTCATCAATTTCAAGTTGGAACTGAGTAAAAATCAACTAAAATCAGAAATGAAGGTCAAAGTGATAAGTGTCTGGCTTTCAAGAAACTAATATTTTAAGAGAATTTCAATAAAAATGTTTTTCTTTAAGATACCTGAATGAAATTTTCTAGTTTTAAAAACTCTATTAATACAGTTTTATATAAACAAATACACTTTTGTCTTTAAAAGAAATCTAAGGCCTTTGGCATAATTATTATATTTTCATGACACCAATAGCATATTTTTATGATTAACAATATTTGTGGATTGTTTTGTGGAAATAAGGGAGAATGGAAAAATAGAGATAAATCTAAATGAACAAGTGATATACAGGAAAAAAAAATGTAAAGGTCAAAATTAGCATTTCAAGCTATATACACCAAGATCTTTTACTCAGTTTGTTTAAATATTTTCATGTTAAAAAGTCAGAGTGGTGCATATTAAAATTTTATAGTGCAATTTGTCTTCCACAACCATGACCAACAATTCACCTAAACCATAGATATCAACTAGGGTTGACAATGTGAAATTAGATTTTATAAATGAATTATGACAGACTGCCTCTGATATTCTAGAATAAAATTTCAAAAAGGAACCTCATATAACCAGAATAGTAGATAAGTTATTGGGCTCTCAAAGATATCCACATCTAAGTCCCTAGAACCCCTGAATATGTTACCTCACATGACAAAGGAGGATTAAGGTACCAGCTGGAATTATGGGTGCTAACCAACTGACCTCAACATAGGGAGATTATCCTGGTGGGGCCAGTATAATTACAAGGGTCTGCAATGTGGAAAAGGGAGGCAGAAGTTTCCATTTTTGAGTGATGTTTTGTCTGAAAGGCTCCACCAGATTTTGCTGACTTTGAAACTAAGAAAGGATCAAGAACCAAAGGAATGTGGGTACCCTTTAAAACCTGGAAAAGAAGAGGAACTGGATTCTTCCCAAGATCTTCCAGAAGGAAATTCAGTTCAATGAGACAAAACCATGTAAGATTTCTGACCTCCAGAACTGTAGGATAATAAAGATAATAAATTTGTACAACTAAGTTCATGATAGCTTGTTATAAATAGCAGTATAAAAATAATATATGCACCAAAATATATACTAAAGAGAAACTGTGTAGGCCAAATTTATATTTTGACTTCATTTTTGTAGAAATTAATATACAATAAAGTATAAAAATTAAATCTAGTTATCATGCTGTTTTCAAATGTATTTTTATATCTGTTTTAAGACTTCCATTTCCTTTACCAGAATTCAAGGTAAATCTAATATTTCACACCTTCTAGTTTTTCCTGAATTTTTTAAAAATTTCAAAATTTAAATATTTGAGGCAAAATATGCATGCATGCCTGCTCTGTCACTTTAGTCGTGTCGACTCTGCAACCCTATGGACCGTAGCCCACCAGGCTTCTCTGTCCATGGGATTCTCCAGGCAAGAACGCTGGAGTGGGTTGCCCTGCCTTCCTCCAGGGGACCTTCCTGATCCAGGGATCGAACCTTCACCTCTTTTGTTTCCTGCATTGGCAGGCAGGTTCATCACCACCAGTGACAACTGGGAAGCCCTGGGCAAAACATATAATGTTCATAATCAAATATACAGTTAACTCCAAAAATAGCCACTTTAGTTATGAACTGATGATTATCTCACAGCCTTTAGTTTCTGTTGTATACTTGACATCTCATTAAATAGTCTATTACCAGTACAAATGCTACAGGCCTTAATACAAATACATAAATTTTACATCTTCCCACTTCTGTACATGATTATACTGCTTTGGTTAACATGACTTTTGTCTCCATTATCTACATAAAACATTATGTGGGTAATTTAAAAAAAAATTCTAACCACATAACCAGTCTCCAGTGTTTTTTGTCAGTTCTTTTATTTCTGTTCTCATGTCATTATCTTATTTCTAAGATCTTTCATTTCATGGCTTCTTGACTATGTTAGCCTGAGATTTAGTGTCCTTGTTTGTAAGATACAAAGGAGTCAAAAACAAATATACTAAAGTTCTTAACACACACAATCTAATGTAATGAACATGATATTCTTGTGATGTATACTTTTAAAAACATTCTATGAAATAAAAAATGTATGCAGTAAATTGAGTTAATGTATTAATTTCAGTATACAATTCAATGAATATTTATATATACTCATTTAAATATGTATGCATGAGTACATATTTATCTAGGAAAGTTCCTTGTCTTTTCCTAACCAATCCTGGCCCCTAGGCACCAAACAAAATCCTTGTTCTGATTTCAAACCATTGAATTATTTTACCTGTATAGGGATACAATAGATGTTGCAGGTTTGATCCCAGACCATTGCAGTAAAGCAAATATCAAAATATAGTAAGTTACATGAATATTTTTGCTTCCCAGGGCATGCATATATATGAAAGTTATGTTTAGAAATTAAGCCATTGTCAGTTGCATCATTTGCAAATATTTTCTCCCATTCCATGTGTTGTCTTTGTTTTTGTTTGTGTGTGAGTATGGTTTCCTTTGTTGTGCAAAGCTTTTAAGATTAATTAGGTCCCATTTGCTTATTTTTGCTTTTGTTTCTATTACTCTAAGAGACAGATCCAAGAAAACTAGTGCTGTGATTTATGTCCGTGTTTTTTCCTTACGCTTTCCTCTAGGCATTTTATAGTATCCAGTCTTCCATTTAGCTCTTTAATCCATTTTGAGTTTATTTTTGTATATGGGGTTAGAAAATGTTTTAATTTCATTCTTTTACATGTAGCTGTCCAGTTTTCTCAGCACCACTTATTGAAGAGACTATTCTCCTTTGTATATTCTCACCTCCTTTGTCATAGCTTAATTGACCATATTGAAATTATACAGACAGCTTATACAGCTTAATATCAAACAACCCAACAAAAAAATGAGAAGAGGAACTAAAGAGATATTTCCCAAAGAAGACATCCAGATAGCCAACACGCACATGAAAAGTTGTTCAACATTGCTAATTATTAAAGAATTGCAAATCAAAACTACAATGAAGTATCACATTACACCAGTCAGAATGACCGTCATCAGAAAGCCTACAAATATAATTGATGCTAGAGAGGTTGTGGGAAAATAGAGCCCTCTTACACTGTTGGTGGGAATGTAAATTGGTACAGCCACTATGGAGAATAGTATAGAGATTCCTTAAAAATGAAAAATAGCTTTACCATATGATCCAGCAGTCCCACTCCTTGGCATATATCTGGAAAAGATGAAACCTCTAATTTGAAAAGATGTAGGTCCTAAATGTTCACAGCAGCCCTATTTACAATAGCCAAATGTGGAAGCAACCTAAATGTCTGTTGACAGTGAATGGATAAAGAATATGTGGTGGAGTATAACACAGTGGAGTATTAAGTAAGTGAAAGTCACTCAGTCGTGTCCAACTGTTTGCGACCCCATGGACTTTACAGTCCATTGAATTCTCCAGCCCAGAATATTGGAGTGGGTAGCCTTTCCCTTCTCCAGAGGATCTTCCCAAGCCAGGTCTCCTGCATTGTAGGTGGATTGTTTACCAGGTGAGCCACAAGGGAACCCCAAGAATACTGGAGTGGGTAGCCTATCCCTTCTTCAGAGGATCTTCCTGACCCAGGAATTGAACCGGTGTCTCCTGCTTTGCAGGTGGATTCTTTATCAACTGATCTATGAAGGAAGCAGTGGAGTATTAATCAGCCATAAAAAAAGAATGAAATAATGCTCCTTGCAACACATGGATAGACCTAGAGATTATCATACTAAATGAAGTAAGTCAGAGAAATAAAAATATCATATAGTATCACCTACACGTGGAATCCTGAGAAGGCAATGGCACCCCACTCCAGTACTCTTGCCTGGAAAATCCCATGGACAGAAGAGCCTGGTAGGCTGCAGTCTATGGGGTCACTTAGAGTCGGACACGACTCAGCAACTTCACTTTCAGTTTTCACTTTCATGCATTGGAGAAGGAAATGGCAACCCACTCCAGTGTTCTTGCCTGGAGAATCCCAGGGACGGGGGAGCCTGGTGGGCAGCCATCTCAGGGGTCGCACAGAGTTGGACAAGACTGAAGCGATTTAGTAGCAGCAGCATACGTGGAATCTGAAGAAAAGATACAAATAAACTTATTAGGAAACAGAAATAGACTCACAGACATAGAAAACAAATTTAAAGATTACCATAGGAGAAAGAGGGTAGGGGAGGGATTAATTAGGAGGTTGACATTAATAGACATGCTGCTGCTGCTGCTGCTAAGTCACTTCTTAGCAGCAGCAGAAGCCATTTCCTTCTCCAATGCAGGAAAGTGAAAAGTGAAAGTGAAGTCGCTCAGTCGTGTCCGACTCTAAGTGACCCCATGGACTGCAGCCTACCAAGCTCCTTCATCCATGGGGTTTTCCAGGCAAGAGTACTGGAGTGGGGTGCCATCGCCTTCTCCAATAGACATGCTATCTATATATAAAATAAACAGTAGTGATCTACTGTATAACACAGGGAGCTATATTTGAAATCTTATAATAACCTATAATGTAAAATAATATGAAAAACTTAATCACTTTGATGTACACCTAAAACTAACACAAATTTGCAAACCAACTATACTTCAATAAAAATTTTTAAATAATAAAAAATTAGCTGTAAAGATGCATATATCTGAATACTGAAGGTTTTCTAATGATTCTTACCAATTATGTCAATAATTATGATTATGTGATTTAAAATGAAAAATTCACTGTAACTAGAAATCCAGGTGTGATTATTTTACTTTTCATTGTCCTCCACATAACTGTTACTGTGGATTGAGGGTTACTTGCACTGAACACGTCATTATGATTGCTGTATGTTTAGAGTAGTTCCATAACTAAAAAAAAAAGGAGGGAGGGAGGGAGTAATCCTTTTGTCAGTTTGACCTTGGAGGGAGTTTGAGAATAAAATATATAAAATCTATGAAGCACTCTGAGATCTTTGAAGTAGGGGTTATAATACAATGTAATATCACAGAAATCTAAGAGATTATGAAAGAGTAATGTATTAAAGATAGTTTATCCTTCAACACCTTAATCTTTGACAGGGCCCCAGGCAACTTCTAGGATGCTAGCACCACTGTCAATTATTACACTCCTGAAGAGATAGATGGAACAGCTATACAAATATTTATATGTTACTTGTTATTTTTATGACTCTTATACTGAAAGAGAAAAATGCTGCAAATAAATCAAGAATTAATATGCTATTTTCCATAGTCTTTTAAAATGCTTGTCCATTTTAACCATCCACAAAATAGAAAAAACTGGAACTAGCCATTTTAAAATGGAAAGTTATAGTCTTTAAATGTATAGAATATTTTCTGAACTATTTTTACACATAATACTTCTATAAATAATATATATTTTTATTTTTAAAAAAGGCCTATATAAAGCTCCAATGAAAGTGTACCAGAGAAGTTATTTTCATCTTCAAAAATATATTATAAATTCTATATTAGTCTAGCAGATTGGTGTTGAAACAAATGCTTGTAGTTTGGGGACTTTATTGTATGTGTAGTTTTAATTAATTTTAGAGTTTATAGTATATAATAAAAGACAATAGATTTAGAGATGAGGGAGCATTTTTTCAATGTACATTTTGTCTAAAATTTACTATAAACACCTTCAGGATTAAAAGATATGTGTGTTGAGATACCCACTGTTGTCTGCCAGCAGAAGTAGTCTTGGGCTCGAGTAGATGAACACACTCCTGGGACACAATAAAACAAGTTCATTTAGTTTAATAAAACAGAGAAGACAGCCAATAGGGTATACAAAGCAGAATAACAAACTTCTGGCTCTCACTTGGCACCTAGACATATGTGATCAAGAGAGGCGCAGCCAAGTGGACCAGACATTCCTCTCTTTAGGGCATGATCATCACTGGCATTCCTTTGCTGGTCACATAGCCCCTTCACAATGACTTCACTAACCCTTACCCTTTAGTTTAGCAGCATCCCATCAATTTATGACTACTCATCAATTTTAGATTATATATAATCAATGTCAACAACCAGATGACTATACAACTTCAAAGAAAGACAGGAAATACTGTTAACAAATCTATTCTAGTAAATTTGACAATTTAGCTACAGTGAGCCAATTCCTTGATAAGGGCAAACTTCCAAAACTCACCAAAGAAGTAAATAACCTGACTAGCCCTATACCTATTAAATAAATTTAATTTTTAACTTAAAAAATCAAGAGATTAAAAAAAAAAAAAAAAATATATATATATATATATAAATCCAGTCCAAGACAAACACACTGGCAAGTCCTGCTAAATAGTTAAGAAATATATAATACACATTTTACGCAGCCTTTTCTAGGAGATAGAAGAGGAAGCATTATCCTAATATCAGAAGCAAATTAAGGCACTAGAATAAAACTACAGAACAATGACTTTCATTAATATAGAAAATCTTTAACAAAAATAGAAGAAACTCATTTTTGTTTCAACAGTTTCTAAAATTTTTCAGTATGATAGAGACATATATAAACATATATATAAATATATATATATATATATATATATATATATATATATTCTGTTTGTGTTGAGAGGGACAACAAATAAGCAGTGACAACCTAATAATGAGCATAACTTATTCTTAGATCTTGGTTTCTAAATGTTACTCTCCAAAAAAAGAACTAGGATTCCTTGACAAAATGGCTGATTTTAGTGCTAGGAAAAGGAAAACACATGATGAACATGGAGCCTTTTGTAGTGCCATAACTACTGTTCAAAAAGACAAAAAAAGGTTAGTGGAATGTCAAAAGGACACAGGAGCCAACCTCAGAAGAGCTCCCAGTGGCCAAAGTTGGAGCAATTAGAGCCACAAAGTAAATAATGTTTCAGTTCAGTTCAGTTCAGTCGCTCAGTCATATCTGACTCTTTGCGACCCCAGGAATTGCAGCACTCCAGGCCTCCCTGTCCATCACCAACTCCCGGAGTTTACCCAAACTCATCTCTATCGAGTCGGTGATGCTATCCAGCCTTCTCATCCTCTGTCATCCCATTTTCCTCCTTCCCCCAATCCCTCCCAGAATTAGAGTCTTTTCCAATGAGTCAACTCTTCTCATCAGGTGGCCAAAGTATTGGAATTTCAGCTTCAGCATCAGTCCTTCCAATGAACACCCAGGGCTGATCTCCTTTAGGATGGACTGGTTGGATCTCCTTGCAGTCCAAGGGACTCTCAAGAATCTTCTCTAACACCACAGTTCAAAAGCATCAATTCTTCAGTGCTCAGCTTTCTTCACAGTCCAACTCTCACATCCATACATGACCACTGGAAAAACCATAGCCTTGACTAGACGGACTTTTGTTTATTATAACTCAAAGAATAAAAATAAACACCCACACATCTTTGAAACCAAAAGTAAAATATACATGATTGAAAAAATGGAAAATTGGATAAAATGGGCATCATTATTTTATAAGAATTTCAAATAAAAATTAGAGAAGGCAGGTGATCCTAGAAAATCGCTGTTAGTACTCCTCAGTAATGAGTACTGCAGGTGAGATCTATTTATTAATATTTTATTAGCAAGTCAAACATTAGGGAGAAGCAAGATATTTGCATACCCTCAAATACTCTTTTCAAAAATATATAAATTCATGTGATTGTTTTAACATGTATTCACAAAATTGTTATTACCTCTCCTTCTGGTGGTATGTGTTAAATACAATTTCTTTGAAAGTTGGCTGGACTTAGAAAGTCACTCTAACAATTTGAGTATGGAAAGTGAAAAGTAGTGACTTTAGAGAAGAGAAACCTGGAAAACATTGTTAACATCACTAGTGATACATCATGGTGACATATACCCTCTGATATGACATGATAAGGGCACATCAACTTTTTGTAATCTTTCCACAAAAATTATAATCTAGTGTAATCATAGGAAAACTCAAATGAGAGACATTCTACAAAATATGACCACTAACATTCAAAATTGTCGGTCAACAAAAACTAGTTAAGCCAAAGAAACGGTCACAGATTAGAGAAAACTAAGGCAATAGCAAAATTAAGCTCAAAGCAGCCTTCTAGATTATATTCTGGGACAGAAATGGGACATGTGTGGAAAGACTGGGGAATTCTGAATAAAGTATGTTAGCTTCTTTTACAGTCCTGTACCAATGTTTAATTTTTAGTTTTGATAAATGAACTGTTTTTTGTAAGATGTTGACATTTAGAGAAGACGAGTGACTGGTACATAGGATTTCTCTCTATACTATCTTTGCAATTCTTTTGTGTATCTAAAATTATTTAAAAATTAAAATGTTTACAAACAAGGATAATAACAAAGATAACTTAACATGCAAAAGGGCAAAACTATGGGACAAAACACTATGAAGAACAGCAGACAGTAAGAATAGATTTTTATAAGTAATCTAGATAATACAATCATCATTATGCAGACTTTAGAATAAGCATGGTTAATATGACCAAAGAAATAAAGGAAAATATCAAAAATTTCACCAAAGACCGGAAACTATAAAAGAAGAACCAAATGCATATTTTAGAACTTGAAGCTACAAAAACCCAAATTAAAATCACCAAAGACCATGACATTACTTTTTGAGAAGATATTTCTCTACTTCTATTTTACTTGGATCTCCAGAGTATTTGGGAGAAGGCAATGGCACCCCACTCCAGTACTCTTGCCTGAATAATCCCATGGATGAAGGAGCCTGGTGGGCTGCAGTCCATGGGGGTCACACCGAGTCAGACACAACTAAAGCGACTTAGCAGCAGCAGCAGCCAGAGTATTTGAAATTGTTGATCAACTCTCTCTTTTAGCTCTTACTACTTCTCATCAATTTTCTCCTCCAACATCTTTTTGTTGACTTAATCTCTAAAATGTGTGCTTTAAAATGCTTCTCTTATGTATATTCATTTCTATATGCCCAAGATTTCCTGATTTGTTTCCTGAGTCATCCTACATAATTACTAATATGCTGCTTTTGAATGCAGATATTATTTACCACAAATTTGGCAAGTATTGATTTCTCAGAATTTTTCCCTTTCTTTTTTCTTGTTTCTTTTTCCAAAAAGTAATTAAGTTCCTTGAGGATTTGTGTTTCCCTGAAGCCCTAAAGCTTTTAATACAGTGATTTACACATAGTAGACATTCAAAACATGTTGATGAATACAGCTTATACAGGGAGACTTGTTATATTTTAGCACCACATTATTACAGTCTAAGAACAAATGCAAATATTCTTGGTATTTATGGCAATATCAGGCTTTCAAAATAAATCTTTAATCATCTTTTTCATTATGATGACACCATCTAATTAGAAATGACATACTTAGAAAACTAAAATGCCACTTTCAAAAATTCTGTATACAAAGCAGAATTTTTTGATTTATGGCCCTTAATTTCAAAGTTAAGTATGTTATTTTTCCCTTGTTATTATATTTCACTATTTTAATTATTGAATATGTTCAGAGATGGAAATGACTATGAAATGAAATGCCTTTTTTTTTTTTTTTTTTATAAGCAACACCTGATTGTTTTGCTTTAGCAGGTATTTTGGGAATGGAACACAGTTGTTGTTTGTTTACAACCTATTTGTCCTCTGAATTACTGTGGATCCTCACTAAGCATCCACTTATGCAGCAGAGGAACTAATATTCCTGATGAGGGCAATAAATAAGGCAGTGTATGCTCCTAGTATAGAGTGTATGTAAGCAAAGTGAGAAAACTAATCAAGCTAACCAGACTGCGCAAAGATAAAATGAGATGAGGTACGTGAGACCACTTTTTAAATGGAAATTCAAGACACAGATGCAGGATAATAGACGCATAATTATTCTCATAGCTTCTATTTAATGATTTAAAAATATATAAAATGGTTTATTAAATATTACATATTTATAAACAATTTAGAGATATTTCATACTTGAGAAAACTCAAAGGAAAATAGCATTTCAGAATTTTTAGCACCTCAAAGCCAAACAAAAAGTGGGAGATATGAGCAAAAAGGGTAAAGGGTAAAGATAATTCCCACACGTGAGAATACATATCCATGAAGTTGCAAAGCAAATTAGCACATGAATCATACTTGTATTATTATTATATAAGGCAAACAGAATCAATTCTGGTGAGCTTAATGTATATAAGATATATATATATATATATATATATATATATATTGTTAAATTTGTATGCAGGTCAGGAAGCAACAGTTAGAACTGGACATGGAACAACAGACTGGTTCCAAATAGGAAAAGGAGTTCATCAAGGCTGTATATTGTCACCCTGTATATTTAACTTATATGCAGAGTACATCATTAGAAACATTGGACTGGAAGAAACACAAACTGGAATCAAGATTACCCGGAGAAATATCAACAACCTCAGATATGCAGATGACACCACCCTTATGGCAGAAAGTGAAGAGGAACTCAAAAGCCTCTTGATTTGAAAGTGAAAGTGGAGAGTGAAAAAGTTGGCTTAAAGCTCAACATTCAGAAAATGAAGATCATGGCATCCGGTCCCACCACTTCATGGGAAATAGATGGGGAAACAGTGGAAACAGTGTCAGACTTTATTTTTCTGGGCTCCAAAATCACTGCAGATGGTGATTGCAGCCATGAAATTAAAAGACGCCTACTCCTTGGAAGGAAAGTTATGACCAACCTAGATAGCATATTCAAAAGCAGACACACTACTTTGCCAACAAAGGTTCAACTAGTCAAGGCTATGGTTTTTCCTGTGGTCATGTATGGATGTGAGAGTTGGACTGTGAAGAAGGCTGAGTGCTGAAGAATTGATGCTTTTGAACTGTGGTGTTGGAGAAGACTCTTGAGAGTCCTTTGGACTGCAAGAAGATCCAACCAGTCCATTCTGAAGGAGATCAGCCCTGGGATTTCTTTGGAAGGAATGATGCTAAAGCTGAAACTCCAGTCCTTTGGCCACCTCATGTGAAGAGTTGACTCATTGGAAAAGACTCTGATGCTGGGAGGGATTGAGGGCAGGAGGAGAAGGGGACGACAGAGGATGAGATTGCTGGATGGCATCACTGACTTGATGGATGTGAGTCTCAGTGAACTCTGGGATTTGGTGATGGACAGGGAGGCCTGGTATGCTGCGATTCATGGGGTCGCAAAGAGTCAAACACTACTGAGTGACTTATCTGATCTGATCTGATCTGATGTTAAATTCCACTGTGTTCATTGGCCATATGTAATCCACCACTTTGTATTTCTCCACTGAAAGATGAACAGCATTTTCAGAGCTCTTTAAATGTTAGAAATGATGATCTGAGGTTATAGACTGGTAATACTTTTTTCAGTATTGTGAATTCAAAAGCAATCATTTGAGTAGATCTTCAAATCTATATCTGAGATTAAATTATAAGGTAGGTAGGGCCAGTTGGCCTTTTTTAAAGAAATTGACCCATATATATCTTATGTATATGTCCTTGCCTTTTCTTCTTGCCACGTACATTTCCCTGTATTAATGTCTATTAGATTGTCAATCTTTATTTAAGCAGCTGCCCCTTAACAAGGTTTAGAATCACAGGATTATAGGAAGTATATTAGATTAAAAACATGTCAGCACAATTTTAATTTCCTCCATAATTTAACCCTCCATTCATGTGGCTTCAAAGTATTAAAGATCTCCAAGACTTTGTTTTACATTATGACCCACCTCAGAAAGATTGGAGAACAGCATGGCAATCCACTCCAGTATTCTTGCCTAAGAGCAGGCGGCTGCAGCGGCAGGGAGGAGCTACCCACGCCAGAGGCCGGGGGCGGAGGCTGGGAGGAGCAACCCCGAGTCCAAGGAGTGGTGGCTGCGCAGGCGCAGGAGGGCCTAGAGGTCAGGCCCACGTTGAAGGTCAGGAAGGGCAGCAGTGAGGAGATACCCATTATCCAAGGTAAGGAGCAGTGAGCTGCACTTTGCTGGAGCAGCCATGAAGAGATATTCCACGCCCAAGTTAAGAGAAACCCAAGTAAGATGGTAGGTGTTGCAAGAGTGCATCAGAGGGCAGACACACTGAAACCATACTCACAGAAAACTAGTCAATCTAATCACACTAGGACCTCAGCCTTGTCTAACTCAATGAAACTAAGCCCAAGATGGGCGGGTCATGGTGAAGAGATCTGACAGAATGTGGTCCACTGGAGAAGGGAATGGCAAACCACTTCAGTATTCTTGCCTTGAGAACCCCATGAACAGTATGAAAAGGCAAAATGATAGGATACTGAAAGAGGAACTCCCCAGGTCAGTAGGTGCCCAATATGCTACTGGAGATCAGTGGAGAAATAACTCCAAAAAGAATGAAGGGATGGAGCCAAAGCAAAAAGAACACCCAGCTGTGGATGTGGCTGGTGATAGAAGCAAGGTCTGGTGCTGTAAAGAGCAATATTGCATAGGAACCTGGAATGTTAGGTCCATGAATCAAGGCAAATTGGAAGTGGTCAACAAGAGATGGCAAGAGTGAATGTCAACATTCTACAAATCAGCGAACTAAAATGGACTGGAATGGGTGAATTTAATTCAGATGACCATTATATCTACTACTGCGGGCAGGAATCCCTTAGAAGAAATGAAGTAGCCATCATGGTCAACAAAAGAGTCTGAAATGCAGTACTTGGATGCAATCTCAAAAACGACATAATGATCTCTGTTCGTTTCCAAAGCAAACCATTCAGTATCAGAGTATTCCAAGTCTATGCCCCAACCAGTAATGCTGAAGAAGCTGAAGTTGAACAGTTCTATGAGGACCTACAAGACTTTTTAGAACTAACACCCAAAAAAGGTGTCCTTTTCATTATAGGGGACTGGAATGCAAAAGTAGGAAGTCAAGAAACACCTGGAGTAAAAGGCAAATTTGGCCTTGGAATACAGAATGAAGCAGGGCAAAGACTAATAGAGTTTTGCCAAGGAAATGCACTGGTCATAGCAAACACCCTCTTCCAACAACACAAGAGAAGGCTCTACACGTGGACATCACCAGATGGTCAACACCGAAATCAGACTGATTATATTCTTTGCAGCCAAAGATGGAGAAGTTCTATACAGTCAACAAAAACAGGACCAGGAGCTGACTGTGGCTCAGATCATGAACTCCTTATTACCAAATTCAGACTGAAATTGAAGAAAGTAGGGAAAACCACTAGACCATTCAGGTATGACCTAAATCAAATCCCTTATGATTATACAGTGGACGTGAGAAATAGATTTAAGGGCCTAGATCTGATAGAGTGCCTGATGAACTATGGACTGAGGTTCCTGACATTGTACAGGAGACAGGGATCAAGACCATCCCCATGGAAAAGAAATGCAAAAAAGCAAAATGGCTGTCTGGGGAGGCCATTACAAATAGCAGTGAAAAGAAGAGAAGCGAAAAGCAAAGGAGAAAAGGAAAGATATAAGCACCTGAATGCAGAGTTCCAAAGAATAGCAAGGAGAAATAAGAACGCCTTCTTCAGCAATCAATGCAAATAAATAGAGGAAAACTATAGAATGGGAAAGACTAGAGATCTCTTCAAGAAAATGAGAGATACCAAGGGAACATTTCATGCAAAGATGGGCTCCAGAAAGGACAGAAATGGTATGGACCTAACAGAAGCAGAAGATATTAAGAGGTGGCAAGAATACACAGAAGAACTGTACAAAAAAAGATCTTCATGACCCAGGTAATCATGATGGTGTGATCACTCATCTAGAGCCAGACATCCTGGAATGTGAAGTCAAGTGGGCCTTAGAAAGCATCACTATGAACAAAACTAGTGGAGGTGATGGAATTCCAGTGGAGCTATTTCAAATCCTGAAAGATGATGCTGTGAAAGTGCTGTACTCCATATGCCAGCAAATTTGGAAAACTCAGCAGTGGCCACAGTACTGGAAAAGGTCAGTTTTCATTCCAATCCCAAAGAAAGGCAATGCCAAAGAATGCTCAAACTACCGCACAATTGCACTCATCTCACACGCTAGTAAAGTAATGCTCAAAATTCTCCAAGCCAGGCTTCAGCAATATGTGAACCATGAACTTCCTGATGTTCAAGCTGGTTTTAGAAAAGGCAGAGGAACCAGAGATCAAATTGCCAACATCCGCTGGATTATGGAAAAAGGAAGAGAGTTCCAGAATAACATCTACTTTTGTGTTATTGACTATGCCAAAGCCTTTGACCGTGTGGATCACAACAAACTGTGGAAAATTCTGAAAGAGATGGGAATCCCAGATCACCTGACCTGCCTCTTGAGAAATTTGTATGCAGGTCAGGAAGCAACAGTTAGAACTGGACATGGAACAACAGACTAGTTCCAAATAGGAAAAGGAGTACGTCAAGGCTGTATATTGTCACCCTGATTATTTAACTTATATGCAGAGTACATCATGAGAAATGCTGGGCTGGAAGAAGCACAAGCTGGAATCAAGATCTCCGGGAGAAATATCAATAACCTCAGGTATGCAGATGACACCACCCTTATGGCAGAAAGTGAAGAGGAATTACAAAGCCTCTTGATGAAAGTGAAAGTGGAGAGTGAAAAAGTTGGCTTAAAGCTCAACATTCAGTAAACGAAGATCATGGCATCCGGTCCCATCACTTCATGGGAAATAGATGGAGAAACAGTGGAAACAGTGTCAGACTTTATTTTTCTGGGCTCCAAAATCACTGCAGATGGTGACTGCAGCCATGAAACTAAAAGACTCTTATTCCTTGTAAGGAAAGTTATGACCAACCTAGATAGCATATTCTGTAGAAGGCAATGGTACCCCACTCCAGTACTCCTGCCTGGAAAGTCCGATGAACAGAGGAGCCTGGTAGGCTGCAGTCCATAACGTCTCTGAAGGTCGGACACGACTGAGTGACTTCACTTTCACTTTTCACTTTCATTCATTGGAGAAGGAAATGGCAACCCACTGCAGTGTTTTTGCCTGGAGAATCCCAGGGACGGGGGAGCCTGGTGGGCTGCCATCTGTGGGGTCACACAGAGTCGGACACAACTGAAGTGACTTAGCAGCAGCAGATAGCATATTCAAAAGCAGAGACATTACTTTGCCAACAAAGGTCCGTCTAGTCAAGGCTATGGTTTTTGCTGTGGTCATGTATGGATGTGAGAGTTGGACTGTGAAGAAAGCTGAGCACTGAAGAATTGATGCTTTTGAACTGTGGTGTTGGAGAAGACTCTTGAGAGTCCCTTGGACTGCAAGGAAAATAAAAGGAAGAGAGTCCATTCTGAAGGGGATCAGCCCTGTGATTTCTTTGGAAGAAATGATGCTAAAGCTGAAACTCTAGTTCTTTGGCCACCTCATGCAAAGAGTTGACTCATTGGAAAAGACCCTGATGCTGGGAGGGATTGGGGGCAGGAGAAGGGGACAACAGAGGATAAGGTGGCTGGATGGCATCACTGCCTCGATGGACGTGAGTCTGAGTGAACTCTGGGAGTTGGTGATGGACAGGGAGGCCTGGTGTGCTGCGATTCATGGGGTCGCAAGGAGTTGGACAGGACTGAGAGACTGAACTGAACTAAACTGAACTGATTCTTGCCTGGAGAATCCCATGGACAGAGGAGGGTGGTAGGCTACAGTCCATGGGCTTGTGTAGAGTCGACACGACTGAAGAGACTTAGCAAGCACAGCAAGTATACAATGGAAAAATGAATTCCATAATTTTAGTGTCAAGCCTTTTCATGTTAGCCACAATATCCGTTCACAGCTTTATAATGATGTGTCAACATCAGTTTGACTACCTTTTATTTTCTTGGTGATCTTCAAAAGTTGAATATGAAACATGAATAATTTAACAAGTCTTCTTTCTTTTCTCATCCAGATATTCTAAAGTTTGTAAATCCAAATAAGTTTTTACCTTTACCATGAAAGTGAAAGTGTTAGTCACTCAATCACATCTGACTCTTTGCGACCTCATGGACTGTAGCCATCCTTCTTTTAAGGATATTTTCTTTGAGAGCGGCCTCTCATAAATACATCCAGCTAAAACTGCCTAAATAATGTACGTTACAGTTGTACCCAAACTCCTTTTTTTTTTCATGTGCTTTAACTTGTAAGACACTTCTCTTCTGGATTTTATTGGGACTTCAACTGTTTTTAGAGACCTGGAAATATTCTAAGGGGAGATAGAGAGACATAAAACTCTATAAGAAAAGAGCCATACATTTGGAGTAAAATGTGTTTGCCTCTTATCTATGAAACATTTAGCCATGTTAACTTATCCAAATACTTAGATTCTATCAAACAACTTCTTTAGATATGATAAATACTTTGCAGATAACGTGAAAGTGAAGTTGCTCAGTCGTGTCCGACTCTTTGCAATCCCATGGGCTGTAGCATACCAGGCTCCTCAGTCCATGGAATTTTCCAGGCAAGAATACTGGAGTGGGTTGCCATTTCCTTCTCCAGGTGATCTTCCCAACCCAGGGATTGAACCCAGTTCTCCCCCATTGCAGGCAGATTCTTTGCCAGCTGAGCCACCAGGGAAGCCCTGCAGATAAAGAAAATGTAATTTATTCCTTTTGCATAAATCACTATTTTAATAAGCATATAAAGTACAAATAGGAAAGCATTTTAAATTGTAGAAGCCCACAGTACATATGGTAATATGTTAATAGGCTGCCTGATTGTATATATGTCTATAGTTTGCCTATGTAAAAAAATCACAGGTGGATAAAATTGGGCATTAAATGTAAAATTATAGAATAGTCAGGGCCCTATATAAATTAGTTTATATTGAATTATCCCAAAGGCAAGAAGCACATTAACTAAATTCCATCCTTTTAGGAGTGCTAACCACCTTGCCATGAATTGTATTATTAATTTGTAGTTAAAATAATGCAAAGATGCAAAGTTGGATAATTTCATTTCAAATGTGAAGCAAAATATAACTAACAAAGGAAATGCATGTGCCAATTAACAATTATTTTCATGTTAGGAATTCTATCTTTGTGTTCATTTAAAAACAGGAAAATTTTTGTGGATCTAATTAAAAACTTTATTGTGATATGAACTTGATCAGAGGTAAGATAAAGAATGCAAATCTTTAGATTAAAACATTATGTTTTTCTGCATTTTTGACCCTCATGCCTTCTATATTTTCTAATTTTTGAGTGGAAAAGTGAAAATGCATCTTCAGGCTTAAAAGAAATTCATGTGGTATTACATATGACTTCAATACTTTCTAGTATGTGTTTCTAGGAATGTTGTAAAATGTACAGATTTATTTAAAAGTAAACAGATGTTTAGAAAAATAAATAAATGCATTAATGAGTTTTATACACAGACATTGCATCAAAATTAATTGCATATAGGGATTGAATGTCAAAATTCTATAGAGAAAAAAGAAGAGTAAAATAGACTATGTATAAATATCTCAGCTTAGCCTAGAGTAGATGCTGATTCTAAATAATGTCTCTATAACTTCTAGAGTCTCTGTTTTCTGCCTTCAACCTACAAAAATTAAAGCAATGTGAGGATTAATTCAAATAATAGTAATATAGCCTATCAAAATGTTAGAAAATAATGTCTAAAATTGTGAAGCAAACTTCTTTCTGAATAAGAAAACAACAATATCAACATTTTATATATTAGGTTTTATGTAGTTGATAAAACAATATGAAGATATACATGTGTTGTTGCTTCATTTGGAATACTGCCAATAAATTAAATTTTTGTCTTATCTCTGTCTTATCTACATTTCCAAGTTACTTAAAAATCCTTGCTAATAAATAAAATTATAGAAGCTTAATGGGCTTCCCTGGTAGCTCAGATGGTAAAGAGTCTGCCTGCCAATCCAGGAGATGCAGTTTCAATCCCTGGGTTGGGAAGAGCCCCTGGAGGAGAGCATGGCAACCCACTCTAGCATTCTTGCCCAGAGAATCCCCATGGACAGAGGAACCTGGAGGGCAATAGTCTACGAGGTCACAAAAAGTTGAACAGGACTGAGCAACTAAGCACAGCACAGCATAGAAACTAATACATATTTGTAAATTTATCATTTACACATAGTGGATGACGTTTAAAATTGTGTGATACAAAAATCACCTGAATATTCTTTTCCACTGTAAGCTACACATTAAGCACACATTTTGAAATATATTATCATATCACCATCAACAGAAAGTCTCTTCATGTGAAAACACTATTTAATGGCTATGTAGGAAATTTGTGTCTTTGAGGAAAGTACTTTATGCCTTTCAGGCAACTAGATAAACTAGGTGACACAGTGTATTATGTCATCAAATAATGACTGATTTCAATATTATTTTTATTTTATTTGCACATGCAAAGAAACTATATTCTTCATTCTTTTAAAAATTAGACCAGCTATCAAAAAACATTTATATTTAGATCAAATCTTGATTTTGAAATTATTTGGGTATAATTTCATTTTATAGAGTGTTCTAGGCTATGCTTGTCTACTAAAGGCTGCCTGTATTAGAGTATAAAGATGTGGATAAGATGCGCAAGTTGTATTATTGATCAGAGAAGGACTGAATGTGATAGACACACATGATGTCAGTTATCAGAGAAACCCATGCTGAGGCAGGGTAGGGCATTATTATTAGTTGTCACTGTGGCTTATAAACCTATAGGGGACTGTGAGAATTTCCTCCTTGGAGAAGATGGAGCACATATACAATTTTCAAAAACCTCACAATTGGCTCCAATATTTCTACACAGTGCATCAATGCCCTAGAGCAGTGGTACCAACCTTTTTTGCATCAGAGAGCAGTTTCATGGAAGACAATTTTTCCATGGGCCAGGGTGGGGGATAATTTCAGGATAATTCAGGTACATTATATTTACTGTGCCATTATTTCTATTATTACATCAGCTTGGATCTTCAGGCAGTAAATCCTGAAGTTCGGGACTCCCCCAGAACACTGTATCTCAAACTTTAATGAGAGTTAGATCACTTTGAGGGCATGGGAGAATATAGATTTTTACCTACTCCCAGTGCTCTATTTCAGTAGTTCTATGGGGACTTAGTTTACATTTCAACCATATTCTAGGTGCTGTTGATGTGGTTGCCTTGGGCCTCACACTTTGACACAACCACTTTCGAAGGTACCGTTTCTCCCAAGCATGCCATTCATGGGAGACCTTGTCAAGGGTGAGGGAAAGTATTCCCTCCATTGGTGACTTTACTGTCTGGATCTTCAAGTAATGTTAATATTAGACACACAGCCTGCATTTTTATAAACTAGAAATATAAAGGACACAATCTTTACATTTCTTTAAACTTAGCATATATTATATACTAGACAAATGAATACTAAAGTGGATAAGCTGGGGTCTTTTGACCCAAAATCACTGCAGATGGTGACTGCAGTCATGAGATTAGAAGATACTTGCTCCTTGGAAGAAAAGCTATGACAAACCTAGACAGCATATTAAAAAGAAGAGACATTACTTTGCCAACAAAGGCCCATATAGTCAAAGCTATGGTTTTTCCCACAGTCATGTATGGATATGAGGGTTGGACCGTAAAGAAGGCAAAGCACTGAAGAACTGATCCTTTTGAACTGTGGTGTTGGAGAAGACCCTTGAGAGTCCCTAGGACTGTAAGATCAAACCAGTCAATTCTAAAGGAAATCAACCCTAAAGATTCACTGGAAGGACTGATAATAAAGCTGAAGCTCCAATACTTTAACCACCTGATGCCAAGAGCTGACCCATTAGAAAAGACCCTGATGATGGGAAAGATTGAAGGCAGGAGGACAAGGGAATAGCAGAGGCCAAGACAGTTGGATGGCATCACTGACTTGATGGACATGAGTTTGAGCAAGCTCTGGGAGATTGTAAAGGACAGGGAAGCCTGGTGTGCTTCAATCCATAGGGTTGCAAAGAGTTGAACATCACTGAGTGACTGAACAACAAAATCTAGTTCAAATTAGTTGGGTTATAAAGAAATAAAAGCTGGTAAGCTTGTGGTAAAGAGATCTTCAGAGAGGATACAGAACACAAAGGAAAAGCAACTAGTGCAACATGAAATCTGTCAGAAAAGACTTTCAGAAGGAGCTGGCTCAAGGGTTATGTCTTGAAAGATGGATAGATATTATGTGTGTCATAGCAAAGTATTTTCAACAATGGAACACTCTATAATGTAATCTAATCCATTTTTCTAATATGTATGAAAAAGGAAGACAAACGTAAGTTTATTATTATTATTTGGTCACTAAATGATTTGTGCCCTGTTTTTTTTTCTTTATGATTTTGCTTCATTCTGAATACAAATTTTTATTTATTTTTTGTTGTTGTTGAGCATATATTTGTATTTCCAGACTAATTTTCATTTAATTTAAAAATTTGCATTTCGTTGATTCAGACTGGGAAAAACTGCCCCTTCAAAAGTTTCAGGTAAATTCTAGGTGTTTGCCAATGCTAAAAAGAAATGTAAATATAAACACAAACATACATACCTCCTCCGATAAGAATAGTGGAACACAGGGAGGATACAGACATGGGGGAAGGGGTTTCTTATAGCTCTGTGCTTTATAGATAGAGGAGTTAGAATGAGGGCAAGACTGGCCTGCTTTAGAAGAAAAAAAAAATCTTACAATATTGCAAGAATAATTTCTGCCAATTCTGTTTCCTCCCATCCCCCTTAGGAGCATGAAGAGATGTCTTGTATAGAGGAAAGAAAGCATAAATAGCTACTAACTAGAAAGAACTGTTTATGAAATATTTAGTGGGGCCATACTTGTTGGGATGAAGTCAATTTGAATTTAAAACAATTGTTCTTAAACATTCCAATATGTAATATTTAATTGCCTTAACAATGAGAGAAAAGAAAAATCATTCCAGGCAGAGAAACTAACATATATAGCAGCACTTAAACATAAATCTGAATGAGAAACAAATGCAAGCAGTTGTTTTCCCTGGGACATAAAATTAAGATGTAAATAATGATGGAGTAAAGTAACTTATGTATCACTCATTGATACACTGAAAACTTTCTTTGTGTTTGGGTTGTGTGTGTGTGTGTGATAATCCATATAATGCAGTAGTATAGAGGTATTAAGAATACTATGTTTGTCATAAGATTTAAAAGTCACTTTTGTTGAAATAAACATACATTTAGTTTGTAAGATTGTTTATGAGGTTAATTCATCATATATTTATTAGGAATGCTACGTGTGTCAGATGCTATTTCTGAGTACTGATGATACAGTGTTAATTCTTGGCCTTAATCAAGACTATATTCTATATCAGTGAGATTAAAAAAGAAGAGATATATATTTTAACATAATTAATCATGTATATAATGGGATAAATACATCTGGAATATCTGAAGTCTTTTCATAATATTAATTAAAAAAAAAAACAGTGGGAAATTATCTGATGAAGGACACCATAACTAAAAAAACACTCAGGGAATAAGAGAAAAGTAATGGAAACCAGGGTTGTATAATGCAAATGTTCCCAATATATAAAGAGTTTTGATAGGATGTATAAAATAAGAAAGTAAAATTTAGTGTAAGATACTATTTTAAAAGATGATAGAATTGAAATACAGTTTGTAAGTACAACTCTCATAATTTTCAAAGACTGACTTTCACATTGAGTGAAAGAGTCAACACTTGGATCATATTAATTTTAAACATACTCTTAGAGGATTTTCCTCAAAACTATATTTTTGTCTTGTTTCTTCTCTGTTTCATGCAGTCTGTTGTTCAATTTCCTGTTGATCAATGCCCGGAAAATAGACTTTGCCCTTTAGAGAATTTTACACCTCTCTGCATATATTGAGAGAGTTGGTTAAAAGGCAATGTTTCTTATCTACCCTTTGCAGATATTCTCAATGTGCTATTTACTTATCCAAATATTTCTTTTCTAATTTAAGATTCCTTATGCATATCACAGTGATTTTTTCCCCTAACACACCTAGTTCTCTTATATATATATATATATAACTTAGCACCAACTTGCTGGTGCTAAGTTGCTTCAGTCATGTCTGACTCTGTGCGACCCCATAGACGGAAGCCCACCAGGCTCTCCTGTTCCTGGGATTCTCCAGGCAAGAATACTGGAGTGGGTTGCCATTTCCTTCTCCAATGCATGAAAGTGAAAAGTGAAAGAGAAGTCGCTCAGTCGTGTCTGACTCTTAGCGACCCTGTGGTCTGCAGCCTACCAGGCTCCTCCGTCTGTGGGATTTTCCAGGCAAGAGTACTGGAGTGGGGTGCCATTGCCTTCTCCATATACATATATAGTACCAGTCACTAAATAAAAAATGATAGATTATGCCAAACTCTATTAACTCTCATTAGTGTAAGCAGTGGCACTTAATTTATTCTGGCACTTAACTTATACTGGCTTGCTAAGTTTTACTACTAATTTTAAAATCATAACAAAACAGTTTCTCGGTTAACTAGGAAAGCAAACACGATTCACAATTATAAATTTAAACATAAGGATATTCTTATTTCTTAATGAAAGCATTAATGAAAAATTTAAAAGTTTTCTAAGAAAACTAACAAATTTATGGATAATTATATATAAAAAGAAGAAACATGTTCTCCACATAGAAGAAAGTAAGTATGATTAATGAGAACAATGAATGTCTCAGTGATAACAAAATACTATTTTTTTTCCCTCTACATAGTCTGAAACAAAACTATTAAAAAAAAGAAGTTAGGCCCTGAATATTGCCTATCAATAAAATGAAAATGTAGAACATTTCTGATATAAAACTTTGGTCATTTAACTAAAACTTGTAATACTTCTACTCATTTCACAAAACATTAAATTATACCATTTAAAAAGTGAAAAGTATAAAAGATATATGTATCTATAGTGTCTATGAGACTCTAAATTGATTAAACTTTCTAAAAAAGCAAATTAACATGGAAATATCATTTGACTGAGTAACCTATATTTCTTGTAAGATAACTTCTAGAAAAGTTAGAATTGCTGACAGTATCAAAAAAAGCATAAATATTGTCGTGAATAATAACATTATTGTATACGGCAGGAACTGGGCTATGTGTTTTATATATAAGTCATGGAAATAGACATTTTAGTTTCATATTTTAAGTGTGCAGCTTATTAGCTATATGTATTGACCCAAAACTATAAAGTAATCTCTATGAAATTTACTATGTCCGTCCCTAAAATGTGATGATAATAACAAATATCAAGAAGTGTTGTTGTGTAAATGAAATGAAACAATACTCATGGAAACACCCAGCAAAAAAAGTTATTTCTCTTTTATTAGTATTTCTGATTTATAGACTTAGGCTGGAGCCTGGTTAATTTTTAAAAAGCAATAGTTTTTATAAGTATATTTTATAAGTCTTTAAAAGTATTTTTAAAGATTTGCTGCCACTTGAAATGTTAAGACCAAAACATATTTCAAAAGAAGCCATTTGCTAGGGATTACTTGATGGGAAATTATATAAGCAGTATATTAGCTCATAAAAATGCTAACATAATTCAGTCAGTACCAAATGTGTGTCTGAATAGAGAGAGAAGAGAAAAAGAAAACACTAAAGAAAGCCAAATCTTGAAAAATGTCTCCTATGATTACAAATGTTCAAGACATGGATAAAATACTTCAAAAAGCAACCGAATGCTGACTGCAATTACTAGTTTTTTGTTCTTTTTCCTTGAATCTCAGAAGATTAAGAACTTGAAAGATGAAACTTCATAATACAAGAGAATGTAATTGAGACAATAGGCAGGGAAAAATACAGATAAAAGGCAAGATGATTTAGACCAAATGTAAGTCTCTCTCTTGAATTACTAAGGTGAGTCAAGCAAGAACAGGGAGTTTACACCTGAAACTCTAACAGAGAAAATAAATGGAGAAATACTTTTTTAACTCATTATATGACCTTGTTGCTTCCTACAAATAAGAACTGTAGGAGGAAGTCATTTTACTGGCTGTGACAGGTATTCTTTATTCCAGTTTTTGGCGTAGATGTTATCCTAAAGTGAGTGGCATATAACAAAAATCATTTTGTGTGGGGTAGGCATTCTAATAATGTGATCTGGGTAGACTCGTCTTTGTTTCCTATCTCCATTCGCACTCCTCTGGTAGCAGTATATGGTGACTCTACAAATGTTTGCAGCTTAGAAACATCTGGCCCATCTGGAAAGCATCAGCTCTTTCTATGAGGTGATGAATACAACAGAGGGTGAGAATTATCTGGATACTCATTCACATGTCATCTAGGCTGAGATGATGTGTAGACCAGGATCAGCTAAGAATGTCTATTTACATGTTTCCTCTCCATATAACTTGAGGTCTCTTACAGTATGGTGACCACTAAATGTTTGAGTTTTCTGTGTAATGGCTAGGGCTCCAAGAACAGAGCAAAGGCTGAAGGTTTAAATGACTAGAATATAGAATTCACCTCCTCTTGGGAGGACAGTACAAAATGTAGTCATATTTCAAAATCACAGTACCGCTGGTGCTCCATACCACAGCCCCTCAGTCCACCTCTGACCTCAGCTTTATGTGCAGTGGGCTGTTCCCTTATTTGCTGCTAGCAGTCTGTCTGTTAAGTTCTTATCTGGTGCTGTAGCTGCTCTAGTTCTCTGCTTTTCTCTTCCCTCCTCATCTGTTTTTGTGGTCTGGGTGCAGATCTTTAGGTATATTATATGTATTATCTTTCACTAATCCTGGGGAAATTGTTTATTTACAAATAATAATAAGTTAAGCTTGTTCATATCAGGGAAAATCAAATTAAGCAAATGAATAAGTGGATAATTCTCTTAATTGATTCAACATGTCCCCAGCAAGACTGGGCTCCAGTTGCACACAGTGGTAACCAGCTTACTGATTCCATCTGTATTGGTTTCTGGCTTTCTCGGTTGCATGTCCTTCACTTTCTTGTGTTTTTGCAACTTTCTCAAATGAACAACCCACAGACAAGTTGAGATCTTGGTTATATTTTTGGGCAAGGGGTAAAAAGGTAGAAATCAATCTCATTTATGAATGAATATAGATGTCAAAATACTAAAATAAAACAGAACAAATATAAGAAACCATATCACATAATACATTGTCAAAAAGTGGCTTACTCTTTACGAATGCAAAAGACTTATGTTTTATTGAAGTAATCAATGCTCCCTAAAACTTTTAGCTCCAGGGACTGGTTTTGTTGACAACAATTTTTCTGCGGACCAGGGGTGGGGGATGATTCCAGCACATTACATTTTTAATTCATTTTATTTCTATTATTGTTACATCCACACCACCTCAGATCATTAGGCCTTAGATCCCAGAGGTTCAGAACCCCTGAATAAATGGCATCCAATAAACTATATAGACGTAAAGTGTACAATTTTATATATTAACTCTTAGAATTGTCAGTATAATTAAGATAATTTAAAAAGCCATCATTCCCAAAGTTTCCTTGTGCCCTATTTTTATCTAATTTATCATATTAGTGAAATATAAAATTATAAAGAAGTCTTATTTAAAATTATGCAATTGAAAAAAATCTACCTGACAAGAGTAAATATGAATGTGGATTAAATAAAGGGATGAGAGAATAACATAAGAATGTAAGCTGGTAAAACTACCTTGGAAAACAATCTTCCGTTATTTTTAATATGAAACATGAACAGAATTTATGACTTCATGATCCCCTTTTGTTCTATGTCCCAATAAACACATACATACACATATGCTATATGCTCATGATAGCATAGTTTTTGCAACAAAGCTCTCCTTCAAAAAGAGAATGGCTAAAAGCAAAAGAATATTACAGAGAAGTGAAAATGAGCTATGCCGCTGCTGCTGCTAAGTCGCTTCAGTCATGTCCGACTCTGTGCGACCCCATAGACTGCAGCCCACCAGGCTCCCCCGTCCCTGGGATTCTCCAGGCAAGAACACTGGAGTGGGTTGCCATTTCCTTCTCCAAAAATGAGCTATAGCACCACCTTAAACAATAGTATAGCATTGCTAATGGAGAGTCCACCCAATCTGATGGGTCATGTCATGAAGACTGCAGAGTCCACAACAAATAAAATTTCACCTGAATATAATCAGTTCTTTAATCCTAACTTCCTTTTTCTTGGAAATACAAGAGAATGAAGATCAGTTTAATAATATCTCAAGTACACAGACAAATCCAGACTATGTTACCTTCTGTAAGACAACAATACTGTCTTAAAAAAGTAATACCATGAAGAAAACATAAGAGGGTGATCTGTTTCTAGATTAAAGAAGGCTAAAGAGATATCAGCATACAGTGCATGCACACTGAAAAAAGCTGAAGCATTTTTGAGATAGTTATGAAAATATTAATATGGGCTGAATACTAATCATTCAAGGCAATTTTAATTTTCTTTTGCTTAATAGTATTCTTTATTTAGAACATATTTCTAATTTTTTACAGGTGCATGCTCAATTTTTGCTTTATTGATGTATGGATCTTGGTTGTATGTATCAATAATTTGTTTTGCTTCATCATGCAGCAAATGGGACAATGTGTTAAAAACTAATTGTAACTGATGTACATATAGATATTCATTGACATTTTATGAATTTAAATGTTGTAAGATAAATTTTTTAATTATAAATACATTTAAATTATTATTTTAAAAATTAAAATAAATATTCCTTTCTCTAGGTCTCTATCATTTTTCACTTTGGTGTCAGATTTCTTTTACTCACACACAGATCTGATTAAGCTATTTATTTCTCAAGGCTTAATTTAAATAGCAGTGTTCTGAGAAGCTTCACTTAACTTCCCAGGAATAATCCATTGTTTTGGATTGTTTTGGTTTTGATGATCCCCTATATGATTTGCCATAATAACTATACAGTTGATATTCTATCTTAGCCTAAGTGTTATTCAGTTTTTTATCACTCTTTCTGAACCCTGATATATTTTTGTATGTAACTGAACTGATGAGATTTAGACTGCTCAGTGCAGTTCAGTTGCTCAGTTGTGTTGGACTTTTTGCAATCCCAAGGAGTGCAGCACACCAGGCTTCCCTGTCCATCAAATTCCATGTACATCCAGTCGGTGATGCCATCTAACCATCTCATCTGCTGTCATCCACTTCTCCTCCTGCCTTCAATCTTTCCCATCATCAGGGTCTTTTCCAATGAGACGGTTCTTCACATCAGGTGGCCAAAGTACTGGAGCTTCAGCATCAGTCCTTCTGATGAATATTCAGGACGGATTTCATGTAAGAATTGACTGGTTTGTTCTTGCAGTCTAAGGGAATCTCAAGAGCCTTTTCCAACGCCACAGTTCAAGAACATCAATTCTTTGCTGCTCAGTTTTCTTTATGGTCCAACTCTGACATCCGTACATTACTTCTGGAAAAACCATAGCTCTGACTAGATGGACCTTTGTAGGCCAAGTATGTCTCTGCTTTTCAATACACTGTCTAGGTTGGTCATAGCTTTTCTTCCCAGGAGCAACCGTCTTTTAATTTCATGGCTGCAGTCACCATCTGCAATGATTTTGGAGCCCAAGAAAATAAAACCATTCACTGTTTCCATTGTTTCCCCATCTATTTGCCATGCAGTGATGGGACCAGATGCCATGATCTTTGTTTTTTGAATGTTGAGTTCTAAGTCAGCCTTTTCCCTCTCCTCTTTCACTTTCATCAAGAGCCTCTTTAGTTACTCTTGGCTTTCTGCCATAAGGGAGGTGTCATCTGCATATCTGAGATTATTGATATTTCTCCTGGAAATCTTAGTTTCAGTTGTGCTTTACCAGCCCAGCATTTCTCATGTTGTCCTCCGCAAATAAGTTAAATAAACAGGGTAACAATATAAAGCGTTGACATACTCCTTTTCCAATTTGGAACCAGTCTATTTTTCCATGTACAGTTCTAACTGTTGCTTTTTGACCTGCATACAGATTTCTCAGGAGGCAGGTAAGGTGGTCTGGTATTCTCATCTCATTAAGAATTTTCCATAGTTTGTTGTGATCCACAGAGTCAAAGGCTTTGATGTAGTCAATAAACAGAAGTAGATGTTTTTCTGAACCTCTGTTGCTTTTTCTATGATCCAGCAGATGTTGGCAATTTGATCTCTGGTTCCTCTGCCTTTTCTAAATCCAGCTTGAACATCTGGAAGTTCTCAGTTCACATAATGTTGAAGCCTGGCTTGAAAAATTTTGAGCATTACTTTGCTAGTGTGTGAAAAGAGTGTAATTGTGCGGTAGTTTGAACGTTCTTTGGCATTGTGTTCTTGGGGATTGGAATGAAAACTGACCTTTTCCAGTCCTGTGGACACTGCTGAGTTTTCCAAATTTGCTGGCATATTGAGTGCAGCACTTCCACAACATAATCTTTTAGGATTTGAAGTAGCTCAGCTGAAATTCCATCACCTCCACTAGCTTTTTTTGTAGTGATGCTTCCTAAGGTCCACTTGACTTCACATTCCGGGATGTCTGGCTCTAGGTGAGTGATCACACCATCATGATTATCTGGGTCATGAAGATCTTTTTTGTGTAGTTCTTCTGTGTATTCTTGCCACCCCTTCTTAGCATATTCTGCTTTTGTTAGATCCATACCATTTCTGTCCTTTATTGTGCCCATCTTTGCATGCAATGTTCCCTTGATATCTCTAATTTTCTTGAAGAGATCTCTAGTCTTTCCCATTCTATTGTTTTCCTCTGTTTATTTGGATTGATCACTGAGGAAGACTTTCTTTCTCTCCTTGCTCTTTTTGGAAATCTGCATTCATATGGGTATATCTTTGCTTTTCTCCTTTGCCTTAGCTTCTCTTCTTTTCTCTGCTATTTGTAAGGCCTCCTCAGACAACTTTTTGCATTTCTTTTTCTTGGAGATGGTCCTGATTTCTGCCTCCTATACAATGTCACAAAGCTCTGTCCATTAGTCTGCTCTCATACCTAAATACTAAAAATAGTCACATTGTAATGTACACATCTGAATATTTCTTACAACACATTTTTGTATGCTATTATTTAAGAACTGAATCAATATAAAAGTCACATATTCAAAAATCATTTTAAATAGCTCTCTGTCACATATGTAACATTGATCTCAATATATTTTGAAGAATAAAGCTTTCCTAAAGGTCTACTGCTGCTGCTGCTAAGTCGCTTCAGTCATGTCCGACTCTGTGCAACCCCATAGACGGCAGCCCACCAGGCTCTGCCATCCCTGGGATTCTCCAGGCAAGAACACTGGAGTGGGTTGCCATTTCCTTCTACATTGCATGAAAGTGAAAAGTGAAAGTGAAGTCACTCAGTCACATCCTACTCCTAGCGACCCCATGGACTGCAGCCTACCAGGCTCCTCCATCCGTGGGACTTTCCAGGCAAGAGTACTGGAGTGGCCTGCCGTTGCCTACACTACTGTAAAAAATCTACTATCAGACATCATGATACAAACTAATACATACATTTGGCTAAACTATTGATAGTGACACTCAAGTTTACCATTTTTTTATTTTAAAACTCCTTCTAATTAATATAGTAATTTTATTCTGAACATCAATATCTTGAAATGAATTTTGACAGTGTTTTTCCTCCTGAGTTGTTTTTAAAAATAATGTGTAATAGATATAAGATAAAATCCTTCTAAAATAGAAAAAATACTGCCTATCTAAGCTACTCAATGGAGAAGGCAACGGCACCCCACTCCAGTACTCTTGCCTGGAAAATCCCATGGACAGAGGAGCCCGGTGGGCTGCAGTCCATGGGGTCGCTAGGAGTCGGACCCGACCGAGCAACTTCACTTTCACTTTTCCCTTTCATGCATTGGAGAAGGAAATGGCAACCCACTCCAGTGTTCTTGCCTGGAGAATCTCAGGGATGGGGGAGCCTGGTGGGCTGCCATCTATGGGGTCGCACAGAGTCGGGCATGACTGAAGTGACTTAGCAGCAGCAGCAAGCTACTCAAATATAATCCGCTCTAACATGTGGGTCATTGATTACATTTCTGTTAGCTTCTTAAGTTGTTACTAGCACTGACATTTTAATATCATCTTTTGTTGAGAGAAAATTTAGGTAATGAAAAGTTTGTATTTGATTAGCTTGCATAGATTTTATTGTTTGGATGCCAAATCAATTTCTTTAATATATACAACTAAAGGAGAAACAAACACTACCTCGTTTAGTCTACTGATTCCCCCCAGGTTTTTGCTATTTCACTTTTGGTTATTTCCTTTATAGTTTTCTTGTCATCCTTGGATTGAAACCTAGACCTCCAGCCACAGTAATGACCGTTCAAGCTAATCCTACATGCAAAGTAAAGTATAGTCTCTTTGCTGACCTTCCTGGCCTTAGCTTAGAATTAGACAACTTATTTTCTTTTCTCTTATGCCAGTGGCAGAGCTACTCCCTTCATGAAAAGCTCCTGCATCCCTATGTATTAGACAAAGCATGAAGCCCTGGCTGCTGTGTACTGCTTTTCTAGCACATAGAGCTTGCTCAGTGCTTATATCTCAGCTCAGGAGACAAATAGAAGGCTTAAGAAAGCTTCTATTTGTTCTGAGGTCTTAGTTTACTCTGCCAAGTAGAACAACAAAGGGCTTTGTATTTCTATATCTTTTTGATGATGAGTCCACAAAGGAAATAATTTGTATGCTTCCCTCCTGGTATGTTCCCTCTTCATCAAAAGAAATACACTTAAATGCAATAGGTATAATTAAATTAAACACTCCAATACAGGCATAAACTCTAGGCTTTGTTTATAAACTGATGATCAGAATTCCATGTTAATGCAACAGAGCTATTGCTTTCTAAATTGAGGCTAAAACAAATGAAAAGGCAGTCCTCATTTGTGTGTTGTCAATTTGCATTATTCTTCTGCTGAGGTGTAGCAGTACAGCTATTCTGAAACATTTCCATGTGCCAACCTCAATAATGATAAAACAGCCACAACTATGTCTATAAAAATCCTTTACACTTCACAGTGTATGTATTGGATCCTATGATATGTATACATATTTAATTTTATAGTCACTAAAACTGGGACTGAGACCACTTGGATCCAGTAGTTTCTTAACATTAAAAAACGTTACTGGATAGATCACACTTTTATTTTGCAGCTGTTATTTTCCAGAGGCAATATGTCATAGTGGTTAAGGATTAGGATTTTGAAGTCAGGGTGTCTGGTTCTTTGCTTGTTTGTTTCACAAATTCTGTCAGTTAGTAGCTGCGTATTTTTGACAGTTTACTTAACTTTCTATGCCACCTTCTGGAAGATACACTGAGAGCTCAGTAGAGCAGATGGAATATAGGAGGACTCAAAATCAACAATAGCTGTGTGTTTGTGTGTGTGTTTTTAATGTAATTTTCTTTTTTACCTGTTGTGTAATTTTGCCACATTGTCTATTTGTGTTGCACTACAGGGTCCCCTAACCATTTCTGAACGGCAATTTCTGGCAAGCATTTGAGTAGGCACAGCATGGTGGTGTGTGATGGGGAAAGTATGAAAGAATTGAAGAAACAGTATATCTTCCTTTTGCCACACAGACAGTGTGGATCAGGATTGGTACCTGGCATGTATTAAATTGCATTATGTGTAAATTTGTATTATCTTCCACAAATGGTTCTTTAGTTTAAATTTCAATATTCTCTTAACAACAAAAAGGGATGGAAATTTAGTAGGATGTTCTTTCTTGTAGGTGTATGTATGTCTTTTATTTCTATAACTATATAGTATGTTCATCCACAAATATAAACATGTACTTTTCTCTTTCTCTGTATGTGTCAAAGGATAGGGACAAGTATAGGTGAGAAAGGTATCTCAAAACAGGTAAAATTAAACTCTACCAACAACAGGGAAGGTGAGAACATACTAAAGAGCATACATGATAATCAGGTAGGAAATAGGATCTACTTCCAAAGTAGATCTTCCAGAGTAGACTCACTTTACTTTAAGCCCCCAGCAGATTGATTATATCTTTGCAGCCAAAGATGGAGAAGATCTATACAGTCAGCAAAAAAAAAGACCAGGAGATGACTGTGGCTCAGATCATGAACTCCTCATTGTCATATTCAGACTTAAAATGAAGAAAGTGGGGAAAACCACTAGACCATTCAGGTATGACCTAAACCAAATCCCTTTGACTACAGAGTGGATGTGAGAAATAGATTTAAAGGACTAGATCTGATAGAAAGAGTGCCTGATGAACAATAGAAGGAGGTCCATGACATTGTACAGGAGACAGGAATCAAGAACCTCCCCAAGGAAAAAAAAAATGCAAAAAAAGCAAAATGGCTGTCTGGGGAGGCCTTACAAATAGCTGTGAAGAGAAGAGAAGCAAAAAGCAAAGGAGAAAAGAAAAGATATACCCATGTGAATGCAGAGTTCCAAAGAATAGCAAGGAGAGATAAGAAAACTTTCCTCAGTGATCAGTGCAAAGAAATAGAGGAAAACAACAGAATGGGAAAGACTAGAGATCTCGTCAAGAAAATTAGAGATACCAAGGGAACATTTCATGCAAAGATGGGCTCAATAAAGGACAGAAAAGGTATAGATCTAACATAAGCAGAAGATATTAAGAAAAGGTGGCAAGAATACACAGAAGAACTATACAAAAAAATCTTCACCACCCAGATAATCATGATGGTGTGATCACTTACCTAGAGCCAGACATCCTGGAATGTGAAGTCAAGTGGGCCTTAGGAAGCATCACTACGAACAAAGCTAGTGGAGGTGATGGAATTCCAGTTGAGCTATTTCAAATCCTGAAAGATGATGCTGTGAAAGGGCTGCACTCAATATGCCAGCAAATTTGGAAAACTTAGCAGTGGCCACAGGACTGGAAAAGGTCAGTTTTCATTCCAATCCCAAAGAAAGGCAATGCCAAAGAATGCTCAAACTATCACACAACTGCACTCATCTCACACACTAGTAAAGAAATGCTCAAAATTCTCCAAGACAGGTTTCAGCAATACGTGAACTGTGAACTTCCAGATGTTCAAGCTGGTTTTAGAAAAGGCAGGGGAACCAGAGATCAAATTGCCAATATCCACTGGATCAGCAAAAAAGCAAGAGGGTTCCAGAGAAACATCTATTTCTGCTTTATTGACTATGCCAAAACCTTTGACTATGTGGATCACAATAAACTGTGGAAAAATCTGAAAAAGATGGGGATATCAGACTACCTGACCTGCCTCTTGAGAAGTTTGTATGCAGGTCAGGAAGCAACAGTTAGAACAGGACATGGAACAACAGACTGCTTCCAAATAGGAAAAGGAGTACGCCAAGGCTGTATATTGTCACACTGCTTATGTAACTTATATTCAGAGTACATTATGAGAAATGCTGGGCTCGAGGAAGCACAAGCTGGAATCATGATTGCTGGGAGAAATATCAATAACCTCAGATATGTAGATGACACCACCCTTATGGCAGAAAGTGAAGAAAAACTAAAGAGCCTCTTGATGAAAGTGAAAGAGGAGAGTGAAAATTTTGGCTTAAAGCTCAACATTCAGAAAACTAAGATTATGGCATCCAGTCCCATCATTTCATGGCAAATAGATGGAGAAACAGTGGCTGACTTTAGTTTTGGGGCTCCAAAATCACTGCAGATGGTGATTGCAGCCACGAAATTAAAAGACGCTTACTCCTTGGAAGGAAAGTTATGATCAACCTAAACAGCATATAAAAAAGCAGAGACATTACTTTGCCAACAAAGGCCTGTCTAGTTAAGGCTATGGTTTTTCCAGTAGTTGTGTATGGATGTGAGAGTTGGACTGTGAAGAAAGCTGAGTGCCAAAGAATTTATGTTTTTGAACTGTGATGTTGGAGAAGACTCTTGAGAGTCCCCTGGACTGCAAGGAGATCCAACCAGTTCATCCTAAAGGAGATCAGTCCTGGGTGTTCATTGGAAGGACTGATGTTGAAGCTGAAACTCCAATACTTTGGCCACCCGATGCAAAGAGCTGACTCATTTGAAAAGATCCTGATGTTGGGAAAGATTGAAGGCAGGAGGAGAAGAGGATGAGATGGTTCGATGGCATCACCGACTCAATGGACGTGAGTCTGGATAGACTCCCACAGTTGGTGATGAAAAGGGAGGCCTGGAGTGCTGTGGTTCATGGGGTTGCAAAGTGTTGGACACGACTGAGCAACTGAACTGAACTGAACTGAGCAGCATCTTTGGGATCTCTTCAAGACGTGCCTCCCCCATATTATGTTTTCTGCCCACTGCTCGTTCTCAAAGTAAATGCCATACATTTGGGTGTCATATTTCTTTCTTTCTTTCTTTCTTTTTTAACAGCATTACCTCAACCCAGTCACAGATTTCTGCGCTGGGTATTATTTATATGTACAAATTATCCTAAAACTTAACAACTTAAAGCAATCATTTATTTTTATCATAACTTGATGAGTCAGTGAGTCATGAACAACTGAGTTTGGCAGTTCCGACTTGGAGTTTCTTTTGTGTTTGTGGCCACATGTCAGCTAGGGCTTTAATCTTCTGCAATTCTCCTGGGCTGAATGACCAAAATGGCTCCCTCACGTGGACACTAAGCTATAAACTGAGGGGCTTCGCCGGAGCTGTGGTCTGGCAACCCTATACATTGCATCTAAGGCATGTAAAACTTCTTACACACAGGTTTTGGATCCAAACTGGAAAACAAAACAGAACCTGTATTGCCCTTTATAACCTAGCCTTAGAAGTCACATAGTATCAATTCCCTCATAAATTATGCTACAAGTGTATCACAAGCCCACCTCAGTTCAGTTCAGTTCAGTCTCTCAGTCATGTGGGACTCTTTGCGGCCCCATGAATCACAGCATGCCAAGCCTCCCTGTCCATCACCAACTCCTGGAGTTCACTCAAACTCATGTCCATGGAGTCAGTGATGCCATCCAGCGATCCCATCCCCTGTCGTCCCCTTCTCCTCCTGCCCCAATCCATCCCAGCATCAGGGTCTTTTCCAATGAGTCAACCCTTCTCATGAGGTGGCAAAAGTAATGGAGTTTCAGCTTTAGCATCATTTCTTCCAAAGAACACCCAGGACTTATCTCCTTCAGAATGGACTGGTTGGATCTCCCTGCAGTCCAAAGGACTCTCAAGAGTCTTCTCCAACACCACAGTTCAAAACCATCAATTCTTCAGTACTCAGCTTTCTTCACAGTCCAACTCTCACATCCATACACGACCACTGGAAAAACCATAGCCTTGACTAGACAGACCTTTGTTGGCAAAGTAATGTCTCTGCTTTTGAATATGCTATCTAGGTTGGTCATAACTTTCCTTCGAAGCAGTAAGCGTCTTTTAATTTCATGGCTGCAATTACCATCTGCAGTGATCTTGGAGCCCAAAAAAATAAAGTTTGACACTGTTTCAACTGTTTCCACTGTTTCCCCATCTATTTCCCAAGAAGTGATGGGACCAGATGCCATGATCTTAGTTTTCTGAATGTTGAGCTTTAAGCCAACATTTTCACTCTCCTCTTTCACTTTCATCAAGAGGCTCTTGAGTTCCTCTTCACTTTCTGCCATAAGGGTGGTGTCATCTGCATATCTGAGGTTATTGATATTTCTCCTGGCAATCTTGATTCCAGCTTGTGCTTCTTCCAGCCCAGCGATTCTCATGATGTACTCTGCATATAAGTTAAATAAGCAGGGTGACAATATACAGCCTTGATGTACTCCTTTTCCTATTTGGAAGCAGTCTGTTGTTCCATGTCCAGTTCTAACTGTTGCTTCCTGACCTGCATACAGGTTTCTCAAGAGGCAGGTCAGGTGGTCTGGTACTCCAGTCTCTTTCAGAATTTTCCAGTTTATTGTGGTCCACACAGTCAAAGGTTTTCGCACAGTCAATAAAGCAGAAATAGATGTTTTTCTGGAACTCTCCTAGACTCAAAGAAGTCAATATAACCCCTACCTCTTGGTGGAAATGTGACAGGTCAAATTGTGTCTAGGTGAGATTGGGAATTTTGTGGCCATTTTCATGGCAAAACACAATTTTTGACAGTATAGAATATTCTTTTAATCTTGATACATGTTAGTGCTCTTAAAATGTGTTGCCTCTAATGAATATTTTAAATTTTCCCTTAGTAATTAACACATTTAAAATGTATAAGACATAGGTGATTCTTAACATGTATGTAAATATTTTTATTTGATTTTGAAAGGTAATTATGTTGACAGGCAGTTGATTTGAAAATGAAAGATGCTTATGAAAGATTAATGTCATTATTAATGAGCATAAAGGCTCTTAAAAATACAATAATGAAATGAAATATAGAAGTCACTTTGGCATAACTTTTTTTTCCGCTTTATATTTTATCACATAACCAAACAAAGGAGTCTTTCTTGAAATCTTTACTCACAGGTCAAATTAAAGATTAGTAATTGGCTATAAAAATGGTGATAGAAGATAATAGTATTATGAGCCCACATAGTCATGGCAAGAGATACTGGCCTATTCTCAGTGAACTCATGGTGATTGAAGGGATTTAATTATAAATACTTATGTACTGGGAAACTTTACAAGATGGAAAGTGAGCTTCAGAGTATAAAATTAGACTTATGTGGTAAAATGTTACTGTATGATATAAGCTTCCGAAATAGTTAAATAACTGAAGTTTCCTAGATGGCACTGGTACATTTCCTACCTGCTGTAAGTTTATCTCGCTATGTACTTTACATAAGAATCATGATAAAGTAATATGCTTTAACTGTTTAAAGCTTTGCTATTTTTCAAATGGCTTAATGATTTCATCCTCTAAACCACAATAAAATCACAAAGCTGCAAGTGAACCAGCTAGCACTCTGGAAGAATTATAACTTTATCTTGTGTAATATAGAAAAACACAACAACAACAAAAGGGAATGCTAGCCTTTTATGATGATTGAAACCTACAAGCGAGAAGAAGCTGAGTGTAGGTACTAAAGCATAGAGCTGGGTATTATTAAAAGACGAGAACAGACACTGGTGGTTTAAAATATAAATTTTAAATTCTGGAGAGATCATTTGTTTTGAGAAAACTTAATAGCTCTGAGAGTCTTTAAAGCTCAGAATAAGCAGCAAATGTGTACTAATAAGTTATGTAATACCTTTATTCCAACTATTAGGTGCATATAAGCAAAAACAATGGTCCTTAAAAAAGAGTGGCCTGAGATTTATCATAGCTAACAGAAGGATAAAAAATACAAAAACAAGCAATAAGACAGATGAGCTGCAAATGAAAGCTGTGGTTATTAATGCAATCTCAATTTCAAATTAGACTTGTTCCTTTTAACACTTACTCTAACGTTTTTCATTGGATGTTTAAAAAAAGAATTAAGCAATTTGGGAGATATTACCTAAAGAATGAGTACTATTTTTATGTATTAAAAAGCACAACTAAGTAAGGTAACTCTTATCTAATGATATTATATATCTCTAGTTTCTTCTTCTACCCATATTGGATATATATCATTTTACTTATTTCAATTATTTGTATCTAAATTCTCCAAGTCAGGCTTCAGCAATGCGTGAACCGTGTACTTCCAGATGTTCAAGCTGGTTTTAGAAAAGGCAGAGAACCAGAGATCAAATTACCAACATCCACTGGATCATCGAAAAAGCAAGAGAGTTCCAGAAAAATATCTATTTCTGCTTTATTGACTGTGCCCAAACCTTTGACTGTGTGGATCACAATAAACTGTGGAAAATTCTTCAAGAGATGGGAATACCAGACCACCTGACCTGCCTCTGGAGAAACCTATATGCAGGTCAGGAAGCAACAGTTAGAACTGGACATGGAACAACAGACTGGTTCCAAATAGGAAAAGGAGTACATCAAGGCTGTATATTGTCACCCTGCTTATTTAACTTATATGCAGAGTACATCATGAGAAACGCTGGGCTGGAAGAAGCACAAGCTGGAAACAAGATTGCCAGGAGAAATATCAATAACCTCAGATATGCAGATGACACCACCCTTATGGCAGAAAGTGAAGAGGAACTCAAGAGCCTCTTGATGAAAGTGAAAGAGGAGAGTGAAAATGTTGGCTTAAAGCTCAACATTCAGAAAACTAAGATCATGGCATCTGGTCCCATCACTTCTTGGGAAATAGATGGGGAAACAATGGAAACAGTGTCAGACTTTATTTTTGGGGGGCTCCAAAATCACTGCAGATGGTGATTGCAGCCATGAAATTAAAAGACGCTTACTGCTTCGAAGGAAAGTTATGACCAACCTAGATAGCATATTCAAAAGCAGAGACATTACTTTGCCAACAAAGGTCTGTCTAGTCAAGGCTATGGTTTTTCCAGTGGTCGTGTATGGATGTGAGAGTTGGACTGTGAAGAAAGCTGAGCACCAAAGAATTGATGGTTTTGAACTGTGGTGTTGGAGAAGACTCTTGAGAGTCCCTTGGACTGCAAGGAGATCCAACCAGTCCATTCTAAAGGAGATCAGTCCTGGGTGTTCTTTGGAAGGAATGATGCTAAAGCTGAAACTCCATTACTTTGGCCACCTCATGCAAAGAGTTGACTCATTGGAAAATACTCTGACGCTGGGAGGGATTGGGGGTAGGAGAAGAAGAGGACGACAGAGGATGAGATGGCTGGATGGCATCACCGACTCCATGGACATGAATTTGAGTGAACTCCAGGAGTTGATGATGGACAGGGTGGCCTGGCGTGCTGTAATTCATGGGGTTGCAAAGAGTTGGACATGACTGAGTGACTGAACTGAACTGAAGTGAAGATCATCTTTCAACTGATGACAAGCTATAAGAATGAAAGAGAAAAATTTGAAGAGCCCATTTGTAACTTTTGCCAACACCATATGTTAGGGATTTGGGAAATCTTCCCTAACCTATTTCTACATTCATAGCTAGTTCTATTATTTTTATGGAATTTACTACACAATAATAATAAATAAACTATTTGCACATTCATGGTACAGATTGTTTTTAAAGGAATAAAAAGTGAAGCATATATTTTTCAGAATTAGTTCCAATAAATCCATAATGTCTTATATCACAATTCAGTTCAGCTCAGTTGAGTTCAGTTGCTTAGTTGTGTCCGACTCTTTGCAACCCCATGAATCGCAGCACGCCAGGCCTCCCTGTCCATCACCAACTCCCGGAGTTCACTCAGACTCACGTCCATCGAGTCAGTGATGCCATCCAGCCATCTCATCCTCTGTCGTCCCCTTCTCCTCCTGCCCCCAATCCCTTTCAGCATCAGAGCCTTTTCCAGTGAGTCAAGTCTTTGCATGAGGTGGCCAAAGTACTGGAGTTTCAGCTTTAGCATCATTTCTTCCAAAGAAATCCCAGGGCTAATCTCTTTCAGAATGGACTGGTTGGATCTTCTTGCAGTCCAAGGAACTCTCAAGAGTCTTCTCCAACACCACAGTTCAAAACCATCAATTCTTCATTGCTCAGCCTTCTTCACAGTCCAACTCTCACATCCATACATGACCACTGGAAAAACCATAGCCTTGACTAGACGGACCTTTGTTGGCAAAGTAATGTCTCTGCTTTTGAATATGCTATCTAGGTTGGTCATAACTTTCCTTCCAAGGAGTAAGCATCTTTTAATTTCATGGCTGCAATCACAATCTGCAGTGATTTGGGAGCTCAAAAAAATAAAGTCAGACACTGTTTTCACTGTTTCCCCATCTATTTCCCATGAAGTGATGGGACTGGATGCCATGATCTTAGTTTTCTGAATGTTGAGCTTTAAGCCAACATTTTCACTCTCCTCTTTCACTTTCACCAAGAGGCTCTTGAGTTCCTCTTCACTTTCTGCCATAAGGGTGGTGTCATCTGCATATCTGAGGTTATTGATATTTCTCCCGGCAATCTTGTTTCCAGCTTGTGTTTCTTCCAGCCCAGCGTTTCTCATGATGTACTCTGCATATAAGTTAAATAAGCAGGGTGACAATATACAGCCTTGATGTACTCCTTTTCCTATTTGGAACCAGTCTGTTGTTCCATGTCCAGTTCTAACTGTTGCTTGGCACGTGACAAAGCAGAGATTAGGTGCTCAATCAGTGCTGAATGTAATTGTTGCAGTAAGGGTGACCTCTTCCAGGGCCTGAGGATGGGCTCTTGTCTAACCCTCAGAAATGAATTGTCCAAGAGACACATGTGCTGGCAAAGAAAGATACTTTATTGGGAAGGGGTGCCCAGGCAGAGAGCAACAGGGTAAGTGAACCCAAGAGAACTGCTTTGCCATGCGCTCAAACTCTCAGGTTTTAATGGGGTAAATTTCCTGGTTGTCTCTGGCCAGTCATTCTGACTCAGAATCCCTCTTGGTGATGTGCACATCTCTCAGCTAAGATGGATTCCAGCGAGGATTCTCGGATATTGATAGATCATATAGACTGGTGTCTCCTCTCTCCTTTTGACCTGTCCTGAATTATTCCACTTGATGGTAGCTTTTTAGTTCTGAATCCCTTACCAGGACCTCCTGTTGTAAGACAACTCATGCAAGTGGCTGCTATCTTGCCTGGCCAGTGCAGGCAGTTTTGGTCACTGGTTTCCCTACACAATTGCAAGTTTGTTGGGGTATATACAAGACCCCTGTGCTTAGTCACTCAGTCATGTCCAACTCTTTGTGACCCAATGGACTGTAGCCCACCAAGCTCCTCTGTCCATGAGGATTCTCCAGGTAAGTATACTGGAGTGAGTTGCCATGCCCTCCTCCAGGAAATCTTCCCAACCCAGGAATTGAACCCAGGTCTCCCACATTGCAAGCACATTCTTTACCATCTGAGCCACCAGGGAAGCCCAAAATATCCCCTACATCTCATCAACCTGTGCTTCCTGTAGGAGTTGCCTTAATAGTCTGTCCCTAAATACAGTAGACTACCTAACAATTTAAAAACCTTAATCCTTTCCCTTCCTTGCATTATGGCTCTTTAGAAATGAGGATGAGGTAGAACAATGCATCAAAGCAATTGCATTTGCCTCTAGCAGTTCTGCAAATCTTCTCACACTCTTTGATGTTCCTTGCTTTAATTCTACTGAAGACTCCCCAACTTTATAAAAAAGTGAGCTCTCCCACTCCTAATCATTTAGTCCTGCAATTTAACCATACTATCAGCCTTCAGGTGTAGACAACTGAAAATAAAACAAATGAAAAACACCTTACCCTTTTACTGTCCATTAATTTAAATGGTGTGTCTGCAGTGTGCTCAAAATATTAGAAGGTTTTTGTTTTGTTTTTAATAAACTTGCTACCACATTATCTCCTACCTCATAGGACACATAGGCTAGTGGCCCTCTGTCTTCTTTTCTACAGCTTTGCATCTGAAGAATGTGACATATCCCTCTCCTTATCACTGAATCACTATTTAATGATTCTCATGGCAAGTATTTTGAACTTCTGTGTGTGTTGGATAGTGGGTGGTTGGAGTGGGAGAAATTGATGGGTAGGAAGAAAATGACCTACAAATATGTTGTATCTTTATCTCGAGAGTGTCAACAAAAAATTTATCTAAGAAAGAAATGGAAATTTTTATTCCAGTCAAATTGAGAATTTTAACCTGGGAACAGCCTCTGACAAAGCTTTGAGGAAAGTTCCACCCCTTAGAAGTTAAAGCACAGAGAGTTTGTGCTCAATCTCTTTAACTAAGTTATATAAGTTTTTGACTGAGAGCTATACATTAAATGATCTATGATAGTTTGCACAATCTAGATCTCTAAGTACAAAGTTGTGGGTCATCATGACCCCTTTTAGATCAAGATAATATGTTCTCTTTTAAGGAGTTGTCTTGTAGATCCTAGGAGAATGTCGTTCTTTATGGTTGGGCAGGTACTTTCACCAAAGGGGAGAATCTGTCAATGCATAATGTGGATACACAATGCACAGTAGAGGGGAGAGAGGAAGCAGAAGTGAAGCAAAAAAAAAAAAAAGGTTTTTACACTTGACTAAGATCCCGCTAAGAGTCTGCACGACTGAGCGACTTCACTTTCACTTTTCACTTTCATGCATTGGGAAGGAAATGGCAACCCACTTCAATATTCTTGCCTGGAGAATCCCAGGGACAGAGGAGCCTAGTGGGCTGCTGTCTATGGGGTTGCACAGAGTCGGACACGACTGAAGCGACGCAGCAGCAGCAGCAGCAAGATCCTGCAAGCCGTGTGATGCTACTACTGCTACTAAGTCGCTTCAGTCGTGTCCGACTCTGTGCGACCCCATAGACGGCAGCCCATCAGGCTCCCCCGTCCCTGGGATTCTCCAGGCAAGAACACTGGAGTGGGTTGCCATTTCCTTCTCCAATGCGTGAAAGTGAAAATTGAAAGTGAAGTCGCCCAGTCGCGTCCGACTCTTCACTACCCCATGGACTGCAGCCTACCAGGCTCCTCCGTCCATGGGATTTTCCAGGCAAGAGCACTGGAATGGGTTGTCATTGCCCTGTGATGAGATGGTTAAAAAAAAGACATTATTAAAATAAGCCAGAATGGGTTTATTATTTCCAATTCTGACATGGTCTTACCTAGTAATCTTTGCAAGTCGGGTGCTGTGAAGAACCTTCACATCCACGCTTTATTTACATTTCAGGTAGAATCTGAGGGATGGCCCTTAACTCCCCTACACTTGTGACACGACGTAACAAACATCTCTCTTTCAAGAGCAGCAAGGAAGATATTAACTAATAACAATGAAAGAAAATGTGATTCAAACTTGTGCAGGCAGGGAAGACTCACTTTCTGTTGATGGTGGTGAGTGAAACATTGGTTGCCACTTGGTGTAGCAGTAAGTTGAAGCAGAACAGGCATTTGAACTGCATGAGCCCCACAGTTTACCAGATTGTGATGGAGACACTAAGGGTATGTGGACAGATGCCTTCAGAGGACATGCAACATGTGTGGGAACTGAATGTCTTAACATGTGGGAAGAACCTTTTGATGGAATTCCTATATTTAGCAGGGTAAACATATATGCAACAGTGAAAAAAGGACATATTTGATAAGGCTGTGATTGTTCCACACTTGACTTTGTCAAACTCTTTCAAAGAAGCATATAGATAACATAAAAATATTAATTTGCAAGAAAAAACATTTTGGCTGTTTGTAAATAAAAATAGCAAAAAAACCCCACACGCACACAACTTTGGTTGTTTGAAAGATAGTTGTGCAAATATTTGGCCTGAAATATTTATATATTTAAGGAAAAATGCTAAATTGAGACTACCTTTTCATTCTGCAACATTGGCTCTGAGCTTTTTATGAATTTCTGTGAAAAGACATTAGGAAGCATACTAGTACCTTGGGTTCAGTTCAGTTCAGTCACTCAGTCATGTCCGACTCTTTGCAACCCCATGAATCACAGCACGCCAGGCCTCCCTGTCCATCACCAACTTCCCTCAGACTCACGTCCATTGAGTCAGTGATGCCATGCAGGAATCTCATCCTCTGTTGTCCTCTTCTCCTCCTTCCCCAAAACCCTCCCAGCATCAGAGTCTTTTCCAGTGAGTCAAGTCTTTGCATGAGGTGGCCAAAGTACTGGAGTTTTAGCTTTAGCATCATTCCTTCCAAAGAAATCCCAGGGCTGATCTCCTTCAGAATGGACTGGTTGGGTCTTCTTGCAGTCCAAGGGACTCTCAAGAGTCTTCTCCAACACCATAGTTCAAAAGCATCAATTCTTCGGCGCTCACCCTTCTTCACAGTCCAACTCTCACATCCATACATGACCACAGGAAAAACCATAGCCTTGACTAGACGAACCTTTGTTGGCAAAGAAATGTCTCTGCTTTTGAATATGCTATCTAGGTTGGTCATAACTTTCCTTCGAAGCAGTAAGTGTCTTTTAATTTCATGGCTGCAGTCACCATCTGCAGTGATTTTGGAGCCCAAAAAAATAAAGTCTGACACTGTTTTCACTGTTTCTCCATCTATTTCCCAAGAAGTGATGGGACTGGATGCCATGATCTTAGTTTTCTGAATGTTGAGCTTTAAGCCAACTTTTTCACTCTCCTCTTTCACTTTCATTAAGAGGCTTTTTAGTTCCTCTTCACTTTCTGCCATAAGGGTGTGTTATCTGCATATCTAAGGTTATTGATATTTCTCCTGGCAATCTTGATTCCAGCTTGTGCTTCTTCCAGTCCAGCGTTTGGGTTAGGTTCCCTAAAAACAAAGATGAAAGTGAAAGTGACTCAGTCATGTCCGACTCTCTGCAACCCCATAGGCCATACAGTCCATGGAATTATCTAGGCCAGAATACCGGATAGCCTTTCCCTTCTCCAGGGGATCTTCCCAACCCAGGGATCAAACCTATATCTCCCACATTGCAGGCAATGTCTTTACCAGCTGAGCCACAAGGGAAACCCCAAAACAGAGATAGGTTTTTTGAAAGCAATTGACTGAGGGAGGCCAAATTTGCCTGTTACCCCAGGTGTTTCATGCCTTCCTACTTTTGCATTCCAGTCCCCTATAATGAAAAGGACATCTTTTTTTGGGTGTTAGTTCTAAAAGGTCTTGTAGGTCTTCATAGAAACATTCAACTTCAGCTTCTTCAGTGTTACTGGTTGGGGCATAGACTTGGCTTACTGTGATATTGAATGTTTTGCCTTGGAAAGGAATAGAGATCATTCTGTCATTTTTGAGATTGCATCCAAGTACTGCATTTCAAATTCTTTTGTTAGCCATGATGGCTACTCCATTTCTTCTAAGGGATTCCTGCCCGCAGTAGTAGATATAATGGTCATCTGAGTTAAATTCACCCATTTCAGTCCATTTTAGTTTGCTGATTCCTAGAATGTCGATGTTCACTCTTGCCATCTCCTGTTTGACCACTTCCAATTTGCCTTGATTCATGGACCTAACATTCCAGGTTCCTATGCAATATTGCTCTTTACAGGATCGGACCTTGCTTCTATCACCAGTCACATCCACAACTGGGTATTGTTTTTGCTTTGGCTCCATCCCTTTATTCTTTCTGGAGTTATTTCTCCACTGATCTCCAATAGCATATTGGGCACCTACTGACCCAGGGAGTTCCCCTTCCAGTATCGTATCACTTTGTCTTTTCATACTGATCATGGGGTTCTCAAGGCAAGAATACTGAAGTGGTTTGCCATTCCCTCCTCAGTGGACTACATTCTGTCAGACCTCTCCACCATGACCTGCCCGTCTTGGGTGACCCCAAAGGGCATGGCTTAGTTTCACTGAGTTAGACCCAGGCTAGGTCCGTGTGATTAGATTGACTAGTTTTCTGTGATCATGGTTTCAGTGTGTCTGCCCTTTGATGCCCTCTTGCAACACTTACTGTCTTACTTGGGTTTCTCTTACCTTGGACGAGGGGTATCTCCTCACTGCAGCTCCTCCTGACCTTGAACATGGATTAGCTGATCTCGGCCCTCCCGCGCCCGCACAGCCACCACTCCTTGGACGTGGGTTTGCTCCTCTTGGCCGCCGCCCCTAACCTCAGCAAAAACAAGACCAGGAGCTGACTATGGCTCAGATCATGAACTCCTTATTGCCGAATTCAGGCTTAAGTTGAAGAAAGGAGGGAAAACCACTAGACCATTCAGGTATGACCTAAATCAAATCCCTTATGATCATACAGTGGAAATGAGAAATAGATTTAAGGGACTAGATCTGTTAGATAGAGTGCCTGATGAACTATGGATGAAGGTTCATGACATTGTACAGGTGACAGGGATCAAGACCATCCCCATGGAAAAGAAATGCAAAAAAGCAAAATGGCTGTCTGGGGAGGCCTTACAAATAGCTGTGAAAAGAAGAGAAGTGAAAAGCAAAGGAGAAAAGGAAAGATATAAGCATCTGAATGCAGAGTTCCAAAGAATAGCAAGAAGAGATAAGAAAGCCTTCCTCAGCAATCAATGCAAAGAAATAGAGGAAAACAACAGAATGGGAAAGACTAGAGATCTCTTCGGAGAAGGCAATGGCACCTCACTCCAGTACTCTTGCCTGGAAAATCCCATGGATGGAGGAGCCTGGTGGGCTGCAGTCCATGGGGTCGCTAAGAGTCAGGCATGACTGAGTGACTTCACGTTCACTTTTCACTTTCAGGCATTGAAGAAGGAAATGGCAACCCACTCCAGTGTTCTTGCCTGGAGAATCCCAGGACGGGGGAGCCTGGTGGGCTGCTGTCTATGGGGTCGTACAGAGTTGGACACAACTGAAGCGACTTAGCAGCAGCAGCAGCAGAGATCTCTTCAAGAAAATGAGAGATACCGAGGGAACATTTCATGCAAAGATGGGCTCAATAAAGGACAGAGATGGTATGGACCTAACAGAAGCAGAAGATATCAAGAAGAGGTGGCAAGAATACACAGAAGAACTGTACAAAAAAAGATCTTCATGACCAAGATAATAATGATGGTGTGATCACCCACCTAGAGCCAGACATCCTGGAATGTGAAGTCAAGTGGGCCTAGAAAGCATCACTATGAACAAAGCTAGTGGAGATGATGGAATTCCAGTTGAGCTATTTCAAATCCTGAAAGATGATGCTGTGAAAGTCCTGCACCTAATATGCCAGCAAATGTGGAAAACTCAGCAGTGGCCACAGGAAGGTCAGATTTCATTCCAATCCCAAAGAAAGGCAATGCCAAAGAACGCTCAAACTACTACACAGTTGCACTCATCTCACATGCTAGTAAAGTAATGCTCAAAATTCTTAAAGCCAGGCTTCAGCAATACGTGAACCATGAACTTCAAGATGTTCAAGCTGCTTTTAGAAAAGGCAGAGGAACCAGAGATCAAATTGCCAACATCTGCTGGATCATGGAAAAAGCAAAAGAGTTCCAGAAAAACATCTATTTCTGCTTTACTGACTATGCCAAAGCCTTTGACTGTGTGGATCACAAGAAACTGTGGAAAATTCTAAAAGACATTCTGCCTCTTGAGAAACCTATATGCAGGTCAGGAAGCAACAGTTAGAACTGGACATGGAACAACAGACTGGCTCCAAATAGGGAAAGGAGTTTGTCAAGGCTGTATATTGTCACCCTGCTTATTTAACTTATATGCAGAGTACATCATGAGAAACGCTGGGCTGGAAGAAGCACAAGGTGGAATCAAGATTGCCGGGAGAAATATCAATAACCTCAGATATGCAGATGACATCACCCTTATGGCAGAAAGTGAAGAGGAACTCAAGAGCCTCTTGATGAAAGTGAAAGAGGAGAGTGAAAATGTTGGCTTAAAGCTCAACATTCAGAAAACTAAGATCATGGCATCTGGTCCCATCACTTCTTGGGAAATAGATGGGGAAACAGTGGAAACAGTGTCAGACTTTATTTTGGGGGGCTCCAAAATCACTGCAGATGGTGACTGCAGCCATGAAATTAAAAGACACTTACTCCTTGGAAGGAAAGTTATGACCAACCTAGATAGCATATTCAAAAGCAGACATTACTTTGCCAACAAAGGTCTGTCTAGTCAAGGCTGTGGTTTTTCCAGTGGTCATGTATGGATGTAAGAGTTGGACTGTGAAGAAAGCTGAGCACCGAAGAATTGATGCTTTCGATCTGTGGTATTGGAAGACTCTTGAGAGTCCATTGGACTGCAAGGAGACCCAACCAGTCCATTCTAAAGGAGATCAGTCCTGGGTGTTCTTTGGAAAGAATGATGCTAAAGCTGAAACTCCACTACTTTGGCCACCTTATGTGAAGAGGTTACTCATTGGCAAAGACTCTGGTGCTGGGAGGGATTGGGGGCAGGAGGAGAAGGGGACAATGGAGGATGAGATGGCTGGATGGCATCACCGACTTGATGGAGGTGAGTTTGGGTGAACTCCGGGAGTTGGTGATGGACTGGGAGGCCTGACGTGCTGAGATTCATGAGGTTACAAAGAGTCAGACATGACTGAGCAACTTAACTGAACTGAACTGACTGAGGGAGAGCTCTCAGGAGAGGAGTGTAGGAAACAGAGAAGGTTATGAGAAGAAAGATGGAAAAGAGTGGTATATTGGCAGAGGATTAACTCTAACTTGGAGCTTCACTGTTTTTCCTATTTCTTTTCCCCACCTCATCTGATTATTTAATCACCAGATTACCCCATGGAGTAGGCATTCACACTGTTAATCCTAAATACACAAAGAGGGATCATAGAAAATTCTTATCAGTTTCCAAAGTTATCACTCTTATGTCTGACTTTCTTTTCTGCCCTGAGGGACTTCTCTTTCCTTGTCTTTTATATGAGTACCCTCAAGCTCTGCATATATCAGACAAAAATAAAATAAATAAAAGTTGTCCCATCTAACGCCAGTGGCCAGATTTTTTTTTTTAACTTCTTGGGTGAAGAGCATAGTGTTCCCTAGCAAGACAGAGTGTCTGCCTGTTAAGAGCTCTTCTCCAGGAAGTAGTAGGTCAGAGTTGCCAGAGCATCACTGGCTGAAGTAATAGGGAGAAACAACATCAACTGCATTGGTGACAGCTGAAAACCAGATTTGTGCATTTACATGTTAATTTTGTATTTACCACATATGAAGCTTCCATAGAACTTCTTTTATACTATATATGTGCTACTACATTTAAAATTATACTACATCTTCAAAACATAGCTCAAAAAATATGAAAATTTCTTCTTACTCTCATCTATTTCATCATTTTCAGTTATCCAGTTTTCTTTCCAATTCAATTGGAAAAAAATATATCATTACCCTTTAAACATTAAATGCCAATCTAAAAATGTTCATATTACAGTTTTCAATCCTTGAAAAAATAGAGGTTACAGCGGAAGTGCTGATAAAACCTTAATTATAGCACTGGGAAAAGTTATGCTCTAATAGCTATATAGCAGATTGTATTTCAGGTGAAGAAACAATAAAATTGTAAACCACGAAGTGCAAGCAGGGGATAAGACATATGTCTCAGGCATTCAGCCTCGACTAAAGTGACAATTTTCAGGCACTGTTGGGTTCTTAATCAGATAACTTTATCAGGTACAAAGAGCTGTCATTCTCACTGGCCATTAAAAAATAGCCTTTAAATAGTGCCAAAAGAAGATCATTTTTTACTTTCCTGTTCATTGGCACTGGAGTTTTCCAGCAGTATATCCATGCCACTAAAGAATTTAATTGTGCATCATTCACAGCAAAAGAAATAACTAAAATATTTTCACATTTGCAATGCTTTTTTTTGAGGATAATGTCATAGACTTTTTTTTAAAGTGATAACTCTCTAATTCAAATAAGGGTTGAAAGGCTTCTGGATAGCAGGTGAAGAAATCTATTTGTCTCATGTAGGTCACTGTGACAACAAGCTGTGAAGATCTAAAACAACTGGGTAAAACTAGTTCAATGTTACATTCAGTGCCAGAGTTTCTCTAGAAATGAATTAAGATGTAAACATAGAGGCAAACAAACTACATAGCCTCCTTTTTTCCAAGATACAAGAAGGAAAGGAAGACTTAAAGATAAGAAAAAAAGGAATATATATATATATAATATATTCACATACACAACATCTTGCTGCTGCTGCGTCCCTTCAGCTGTGTCCGACTCTGTGCGACCCCATAGACGGCAGCCAGGCTTCCCGTTCCTGGGATTCTCCAGGCAAGAACACTGGAGTGGGTTGCCATTTCCTTCTCCAATGCATGAAAGTGAAAAGTGAAAGTGAAGTCGCTCAGTCGTGTCCGACTCTAGCGACCCCATGAACTGCAACCCACCAGGCTCCTCCGTCCATGAGATTTTCCAGGCAAAAGTACTGGAGTGGGGTGCCATTGCCTTCTCCGACACAACATCTTATACAAGTCTTATTCCCAACCACAAAAATATGAAGCATGTCTTCATTTATCACAAACAATGAAACCTAAATTTATTTTATAATCAAGTTTGATTCCTACTGTATTTACTAAAAATTTTTGTATAAGGGATGATAGGTAATAGTTAATACATTAATAAAAGTTATGTAATCAGTTTTTAATTTCAAAAATTCCTTCAGATTTATGTTTTCTATTTAGTAATCCAGTTTTCCTTCTGATAAGCATGAGAGTGACAGACTGAATGAATGTGTATTAATTTAGAAATGGAAAAGACAGGCTATATGAGTGTCTTAGCCAGGAAAAAGGGAAAGAAGAAAGCACATCTCTTCTGTTTCATGGATTGTCAAAAGCAGAAGGGGAAGAGCTGACTCCTGCCACTCAGTGGAATTGGGGGAGGAAGAGTGGGGATTTTCAGAAGGCAGAGAAGCTGTGACCTCTCATTTTTTTGCTTGACTACATTCCCAGGGGCCCTGAGGAGTGATCAACAGGTTGAAGACACAGACTAAGGAAGAGGGGTTATTTCAGTTTAGTTTCATTTGTTGTGGGAAGATTTCTAGACTTGTAGACTGTGTCTTTCACATTATACCCGCCATGAGAATAAAATGAGTTTTGAGACATGCTTAGACAGAAGGAAGACTTGAGGGTCTCTTCCGCACCCATGTCACATGAGTCAGATTGTTCTGTTTGGAAAGCTTACTGGGGATTTCAGTGAAGTGAGAGAGAAAGTACCTTGTAAGTGGAATCTCCAGAGCAGAAGGCCAAGGTCAGACCTCAGGGGGATTGCAGTGCTGGCATAATCAAGCTGAGGTTAAGCGACCTCTGAGAAACCAAGAGATCCCAGCAGCCATCATCTTGACCTGCACAGGCCCAAGAAGAGGTTCTGCTCTGCCTTTTTTTCTGGGAATAGTAGTAAGTATATATTTTCCAAAATATGATTACACAAAATTCAATATGCTGATACTATCTTGGAAAAAAATATGGGAGTACAATTCAAATATGAAATGTTGAATTATCATAAACAGATTGACCACATAAACCAATGGTAAAAACTATTTGTTCATTCTAAGCTTATCAAATAGTCTTACACTACACTTGCAGTGTATGCATATGTGTGTGTATGTTTGTGTGTGAGTTGGGTGTGCATGCATGTAAGTGTGAATCTGTTTAACATTCGAGGGAAGAAGTTACATGGAAAAGATCAAATCAATTATGGAGAAGTTAAAGAAGCTAAATTTGCCCACCTGAGTAAAGTGTGGATAAATCTGCAACTTCATTGTAGTCAACAATTAGAAATTCTAACTGGGATACCAATTCTCCAGCAAAACCATAAAATATGAGTATACATACCTTACAGTCTCCCATGCCTGCTTTTTGTCACTGCTGCTGCTGCTAAGTCGCTTCAGTCGTGTTCAACTCTTAGCGACCCCATGGACTGCAGGCCACCAGGCTCCTCGGTCCCTGGGATTCTCCAGGCAAGAACACTGGAGTGGGTTGCCATTTCCTTCTCCAATGCATGAAAGTGGAAAGTGAAAGTGAAGTCGCTCAGTCGTTCCCGACTCTTAGGACTCCATGGACTGCAGCCTACCAGGCTCTCCGTTCATGGGATTTTCCAGGTAAGAGTACTGGAGTGGGGTGCCATCACCTTCTCTGGTCACTACTTTAGCTATTACTGAAAAAACTAAAGGAGATTTGTGCTTGTGTTTTTGAATCAGATAAAAGGCAAATTATTCAAAGCCTAATATTCTATTCTATTAATATTCTTAGCCAGATAATCAAAGTATGAGTCTCAGGACACAAATCATCCATAAGTAATTTAGACTCAGTTTTAAAAGTATCTCAATATTAAACACTTTGTGCTGAGTTCCTTCACTGTTGCTTTTCATTTCCTTATTCCATTGTCACTGCAAAGGGATACACATTGTACACATGGGAAGACTGAGGTTCTGAGAGGTGAGATGAATTGTTGTTTAGTCACTAAGTTGCATCTGACTCTTTTGTGACCCCATGGACTGTAGCCCGCCAGGTTCTTTTGTTCATCAGATTTTCCAGACAAGAATACTGGAGTGCCATTTCCTTCTCCTGGGATCTTCCCAACCCAAGGATCAGATCCATGTTTTCTGCATTGGCAAGTGGCTTCTTTACCACTGAGCCACCTAGGAATCCCCTGCATTCACACAGCTAGAAGTAACAGTCTCTATTTGAATGCAGAGACCGTGGCCTTTTTGCTACAGGTACTCATAAATTACATTCTCAAGGGCAGGGATAGTACTAGAGAACTTTGATTATAGCCAAGAGATGATATATGAGGGAACATAGCAGAGAACCCCTACTCTGACTGTGGGGAATGGGATTTAGAAGATGGGGACGGGAAACTATGAAGCTCTGGAAGAGAAATCATAAGGGCAAATATAAATTGTGCCATTATGTGCATTCATTAGAATCACTTTACAATTTAATATCCATTACAGAGCTAATAAGAAGATTAAAAACTAAAGCCGATTGACCCCTCTCATCCTAACCAGAAATTGAATTGAGATACAGCATTAGTGTTTAGATTATTGGTCCCCAGTCATGTCAGAGTGATTTTAAACTGACTATATGCATTTCTAGAAGCACATTAGTAAGAATTGCTGTGGTATTTTAAAAAGCTTGTACTTCATTAGAAGTTCCAATCCATCTTAAAAAGTCCCCTTCCTAGGAAAAGCAATTCAGTTGCTATTTAATAGAGATAGCCATACCTAGCTCCCACGGACCAGTTTTTCTAGTTTCTCCTGAGGCATGGGCTTCTATTTATTCACCTACTTCTGACTGCATATATGATTTTATATTCAAAATCTTTGGAGATGTGTTTCATTTTTAAAAATAGAATACAAGTGATTTTATACTTTATGAACTGAAGAAGTAAAAGGCTTAAGAAGATTATAGATCATTATAACAATCTGCATGTAAGATGTCTTTCATCTGGAGAATATTAAAAATCAAGAGAGATTAAAGATAACAAAGAGGGGGCAATGAGCCATTAATACACAGAACACCATCAGAATTTGCCACATTCATAAAACTTATTTAGAATTCAGTGAACTAGAAAAAAAAAAAGGTAAAGCAACCCACTCAAAAAATAAAGGAGGCAAAAAACAATTCATTAACATGGCAAAGCTTGATATAACCAAAATGAGAACTGACTATTAAAACTATAGCTTATGAAAAATTAAATATGAGTTTAAAAAACTGCATGGCAACATGCAACATGCACTACTCTTTTTTGTGTTTACAGTGTTTGTAAATAACCCTTCAAATGCAGTAAATATTACATACAGGAGGAAATTCCAAACAACTTAATTTACCTAAGTAATCATATAGTAGTACTGAATGTGAAAGGTTATACATATATTTGTTTCAACTAAATGACCAAACTTTTTTTTTTTTTTTTTTTTTTTTTAATGTCCATTCATAGATTCTATGAGTGGAAAATTTGTTGAAAGTAGATCAGGGGTTTGGCTCAGACAATAAAGAATCTGCCTGAAATGCAGGAGACCTGGCTTTGATTCCTGGGTCTGGAAGATACCCTGGAGAAGCAAATGGCAACCTACTCCAGTATTCTTGCCTGGGAAATCCCTTGGATAGAGGAGCCTGGCAGGCTACAGTCTGTGAGGTCACAAAGAGTTGGACATGATTGAGTGAGTGACAAACAGAGGATATGGATGATTCATTTTCTGATTGTAAAACTTACCCATTAAGAAATTTCCCATAGTACTATGCACAGATATTTATTTGGAACTAATCACATTATTAGACGCTAATCACACATTAGACGCTTCCCTGGTGGCTCAGACGGTAAAGTATCTGCATGCAATGCGGGAGACTCTGGTTCGATCCCTGGGTTGGGAAGATCCCCTGGAGAAGAAAATGGCAACCCACTCCAGTATTCTTGCCTGGAAAATCCCATGAACGGAGAAGCCTAGTAGGCTACAGTCCATGGGGTCGCAAAGAGTCGGACACGACTGAGCTACTTCACTTCACTTCACTTCACCTCACTTCACTTCACTTCAATCACTTTATGTTGTGATTATCTCTTCACCAGTTTATTATAATAGAAGTTTAAATTGATTCAAAGAAGAGCATTTGCTAAAAGGATATACTCAAATGCTTAGACCAGATGAGAGAGTTATATGGAGAAGAGGCTAGATAGATAGATAGATAATACACAGAACTATGGGGAAAGTATGTTGAGTTTAATGATAAAAATGAAAATATATCAAAATTATGGGGGAAAATTCCATTTTCATAAAGCCAGATTTTAAAGTAAGTCTTTTACTTATCTGAATTGTGAAAAGTTTTATTCTTTAGTATAGCATATCAATTTTATTCCTAGTGGGGAGAATTGATATTCTAGTTATCTGTCAAATGCATCCTTCTCAATCCATTCCCTCAACCCAAACTCCACACAATCATTGTGGGAAAAAAAAAAAAAAGAGACTCACTCTAGTTTCTTGGAAATCACTGGTTCACCATAATTATGTTTTTCTGTCCACTCCAGTTTTGAATACATTTGCTCTGGAGGATTTAAACAATAAATGAGATTGGCAGGAAGAATAAATTAAGGGACATGAATAAATCTTGCAAATTTCACAGTAGAAATTTTTATATAGTGTTATAAAAATACTATAAAACATTTCCTTCTGCAAAATTCTTCTCAAGTATGTATGCATATTATATTGTAACCACAACACATATAACATTCTCTTTCTCTCTCTCTCTTTAGCTATTAGTGGAAGTCTGATTACTTCGTTTGGTAGTAATAAAGAATTATAGAAGCTTTACAATAGTTAGTACTACTAAATATCAGTACTCTAAAAACTTATATGTTAAATATTTACCTAAACATTGACATTTAGTTAATTTATTTTTTTACTAATTTCTAAATGTAGCATGTATTTGAAAAGGTATTTTTCTGATATTTCAATACTTTTGTAGGAAAGTGTTATAAATGACAATCATTAAAAAAACTTAACAGGATTGCTGCGTCGCTTCAGTCGTGTCCGACTCTGTGCAACCCCATGGACTGCAGCCTACCAGGCTTCTCTGTCCATGGGATTCTCCAGGCAAGAACACTGGAGTGGGTTGCCGTTTCCTTCTCCAATGCAAGAAAGTGGAAAGTGAAAGTGAAGTCGCTCAGTCGTGTCTGACTCTTAGCGACCCCATGGACTGCAGCCTACCAGGCTCCTTCATCCATGGGATTTTCCAGGCAACAGTACTGGAGTGGAGTGCCATTGCCTTCTCCCTTAACAGGATTGGTAATATATATATCACATAATTTAGAGCATTTGACCTTTATGTCTGCGTTAGATTACAAAAGACAATAATATAGAATTAATTGTTTTAAAAGAAAATCTATGTATTTTAATATCTATCCCCATGGCCTTATGTTTTTATAGTTGCTGTCAAATTAAAAACATGAAGACAAGCAAATAAAATTTTCTTTCTAATAAATAGGGTAGCTTTTCCTACAACGTCTTCATGGTGAATGCTCTCATTCCATAATGTGCGCTTCATTTTTTATGCATGATCATTGTAATTGAGAAAAAATCATATAAACATCTCTAGAAATTTATTTTTTAAAAGTGAAACTCTGATTATAATTTGATCAGCTAATGAGTTATAATAAATGTAATCCAACTAATGTATCTCTTGCCATTAATTCTGAGGCCATGTTTGTTATATAAATTAGTACCATTTTAGAAATAATAGGAATCAGGAGCCAAGATGGCGGAGGAGTAGGACAGGGAGAACACTTTCTCCCCCACAAATTCATCAAAAGAGCATTTAAACGTCGAGTAAATTCCACAAAACAACTTCTGAATGCCGGCAGAGGACATCAGGCACCCAGAAAAGCAATCCAACTCTTCGAAAGGAGGTAGGAAAAAATATAAAAGACAAAAAAAGAGGCAAAAGAGGGAGGGACGGAGTTCCGTCCCGGGAAGGGAGTCTTAAAAAGAGAGAAGTTTCCAAACACCAGGAAACCTTCTCACTGCCGAATCTGTGCCGAGCTTTGGAAGCACAGAGGGCAACATAACAGGAAGAAAAAATAAATAAACAATTAAAACTCAAAGATTGCGAGTCCTATGGTAACTCCCCCAGCGGAGAAGCAGCGCAGACGCCTGCACGTGCAATTAGCAAGCGGGGGCGGGGCAGGGAGGCGTAGCACGGGCTGCATCGCTTAGAGTAAGAATCTGGCCTGAATACCCTGAGCACTATCTGAGCGAAATAATTTGGGCTAGCAAACCAGACTGTGGGATATCTACCACGCGAAAAGCCAGCCCTAACCTAAGACCGCCAGGCCCGCGCACGGAACAAAGAATTGAACAGAGATAGCCGGCTGCAGACCTTCCCCCTCCGGTGACAGGCAGCCAGAGCCGGAAGGGGGCAATCGCAGCCCCAGAGAGACATTATCTATAAAACTGTAAGCAGGCTTCTTTGCTAACTAAAACTTTTTGGGGGTCTGGACGGTTAACATCTGCCTGAGAAGGTGTGCCTGTTTTACACCCAGATAACCGAGTGGCGGGGAGGCGATAAGTCGCAGCATTGGCGCTCGCCAAACACCTCATCACTTGAGCTGCTCGGACCTGGGAAGAGCACAAAACTCAGGCCCAACTGAGTCTGCGCCTCTGAGGACTACCCAAGTGCCTGAACCTGAGCGGCTTGGACCTGGGAGGTACATGCAACCCAGGGCCAGCCTCGGATTGTTCCCAGCGGAACAACCTAGAGCCCAAGCAGTGTGGGCAGGGAGGCTACACACGCCGTGAGCGGGGGCAGACCCAGTGTGGCTGAGGCACTGCGAGCGCACGCCAGTGTTATTTGTTTGCATCCATCCCTCCCTCCCCCCACACAGCGACTGAACAAAGAAGAAGAAATACAGTTCCACCCATCAGAACACCGACACAAGCTTCCCTAACCAGGAAACCTTGACAAGCCACCTGTACAAACCCACACACAGCGAGGAAAAGCCACAATAAAGAGAACTCCACAAACTGCCAGAATACAGAAAGGACACCCCAAACTCAGCAATTTAAACAAGATGAAGAGACAGAGGAATAGCCAGCAGATAAAGGAACAGGATAAATGCCCACCAAACCAAACAAAAGAGGAAGAGATAGGGAATCTACCTGATAAAGAATTCCGAATAATGATAGTGAAATTGATCCAAAATCTTGAAATTAAAATGGAATCACAGATAAATAGTCTGGAGACAAGGATTGAGAAGATGCAAGAAAGGTTTAACAAGGACCTAGAAGAAATAAAAAAGAGTCAATATATAATGAATAATGCAATAAATGAAATTAAAAACACTCTGGACGCAACAAATAGTAGAATAAGAGAGGCAGAAGATAGGATTAGTGAATTAGAAGATAGAATGGTAGAAATAAATGAATCAGAGAGAATAAAAGAAAAACGAATTAAAAGAAATGAGGACAATCTCAGAGACCTCCAGGACAATATTAAACGCTACAACATTTGAATCATAGGGGTTCCAGAAGAAGAAGACAAAAAGAAAGACCATGAGAAAATACTTGAGGAGATAATAGTTGAAAACTTCCCTAAACTGGGGAAGGAAATAATCACCCAAGTCCAAGAAACCCAGAGAATCCCAAACAGGATAAACCCAAGGCGAAACACCCCAAGACACATATTAATCAAATTAACAAAGATCAAACACAAAGAACAAATATTAAAAGCAGCAAGGAAAAAACAACAAATAACACACAAGGAATTCCCATAAGGATAACAGCTGATCTTTCCATAGAAACTCTTCAAGCCAGGAGGGAATGGCAAGACATACTTAAAATGATGAAAGAAAATAACCTACAGCCCAGATTATTGTACCCAGCAAGGATTTCATTCAAGTATGAAGGAGAAATCAAAATCTTCTCAGACAAGCAAAAGCTGAGAGAATTCTGCACCACCAAACCAGCTCTACAACAAATACTAAAGGATATTCTCTAGACAGGAAACACAAAAATGGTGTATAAATTGAACCCCAAACAATAAATAAATGGCAATGAGATCATACTTATCAGTAATTACCTTAAACGTAAATGGGTTGAATGCCCCCAACCAAAAAGACAAAGACTGGCTGAATGGATACAAAAACAAGACCCCTACATATGTTGTCTACAGGAGACCCACCTCAAAACAGGGGACACATACAGATTGAAAGTGAAGGGCTGGAAAAAGATTTTCCATGCAAATAGGGACCAAAAGAAAGCAGGAGTAGCAATACTCATATCAGATAAAATAGACCTTAAAACAAAGGCTGTGAAAAGAGACAAAGAAGGTCACTACATAATGATCAAAGGATCAATCCAAGAAGAAGATACAACAATTATAAATATATATGCACCCAACACGGGAGCGCTGCAGTATGTAAGACAAATGCTAACAAGTATGAAAGGAGAAATTAACAATAACACAATAATAGTGGGAGACTTTAATACCCCACTCACACCTATGGATAGATCAACTAAACAGAAAATTAACAAGGAAACACAAACTTTAAACGATACAATAGACCAGTTAGACCTAATTGATATCTATAGGACATTTCATCCCAAAACAATGAATTTCACCTTTTTCTCAAGCGCACATGGAACCTTCTCCAGGATAGATCACATCCTGGGCCATAAAGCTAGCCTTGGTAAATTTAAAAAAAATAGAAATCATTCCAAGCATCTTTTCTGACCACAATGCAGTAAGATTAGATCTCAATTACAGAAGAAAAACTATTAACAATTCCAACATATGGAGGATGAACAACACCCTGCTGAATAACCAACAAATCACAGAAGAAATCAAAAAAGAAATCAAAATTTGCATAGAAACGAATGAAAATGAAAACAAAACAGCCCAAAACCTGTGGGACACAGTAAAAGCAGTCCTAAGGGGAAAGTTCATAGCAATACAGGCACACCTCAAGAAACAAGAAAAAAGTCAAATAAATAACCTAACTCTATACCTAAAGCAACTAGAAAAGGAAGAAATGAAGAACCCCAGAGTTAGTAGAAGGAAAGAAATCTTAAAAATTAGGGCAGAAATAAATGCAAAAGAAACAAAAGAGACGATAGCAAAAATCAACAAAGCCAAAAGCTGGTTCTTTGAAAGGATAAATAAAATTGACAAACCATTAGCCAGACTCATCAAGAAACAAAGGGAGAAAAATCAAATCAATAAAATTAGAAACGAAAATGGAGAGATCACAACAGACAACACAGAAATACAAAGGATCATAAGAGACTATTATCAACAATTATATGCCAATAAAATGGACAACGAGGAAGAAATGGACAAATTCTTAGAAAAGTACAACTTTCCAAAACTCGACCAGGAAGAAATAGAAAACCTTAACAGACCCATCACAAGCATGGAAATTGAAACTGTAATCAAAAATCTTCCAGCAAACAAAAGCCCAGGTCCAGACGGCTTCACAGCTGAATTCTACCAAAAATTTAGAGAAGAGCTAACACCTATCCTGCTCAAACTCTTCCAGAAAATTGCAGAGGAAGGTAAACTTCCAAACTCATTCTATGAGGCCACCATCACCCTAATACCAAAACCTGACAAAGATCCCCAAAAAAAAGAAAACTACAGGCCAATATCACTGATGAACATAGATGCAAAAATCCTAAACAAAATTCTAGCAATCAGAATCCAACAACACATTAAAAGATCATACACCATGACCAAGTGGGCTTTATCCCAGGGATGCAAGGATTCTTCAATATCCGCAAATCAATCAATGTAATACACCACATTAACAAATTGAAAAACAAAAACCATATGATTATCTCAATAGATGCAGAGAAAGCCTTTGACAAAATTCAACATCCATTTATGATAAAACTCTCCAGAAAGCAGGAATAGAAGGAACATACCTCAACATAATAAAAGCTATATATGACAAACCCACAGCAAACATTATCCTCAATGGTGAAAAATTGAAAGCATTTCCTCTCAAGTCAGGAACAAGACAAGGGTGCCCACTTTCACCATTACTATTCAACATAGTTTTGGAAGTTTTGGCCACAGCAATCAGAGCAGAAAAAGAAATAAAAGGAATCCAAATTGGAAAAGAAGAAGTAAAACTCTCACTGTTTGCAGATGACATGATCCTCTACATAGAAAACCCTAAAGACTCCACCAGAAAATTACTAGAACTAATCAATGATTATAGTAAAGTTGCAGGATATAAAATCAACACACAGAAATCCCTTGCATTCCTATACACTAATAATGAGAAAACAGAAAGAGAAATTAAGGAAACAATTCCATTCACCATTGCAATGAAAAGAATAAAATACTTAGGAATATATCTACCTAAAGAAACTAAAGACCTATATATAGAAAACTATAAAACACTGGTGAAAGAAATCAAAGAGGACACTAATAGATAGAGAAATATACCATGTTCATGGATTGGAAGAATCAATATAGTGAAAATGAGTATACTACCCAAAGCAATTTATAGATTCAATGCAATCCCTATCAAGCTACCAACAGTATTCTTCACAGAGCTAGAACAAATAATTTCACAATTTGTATGGAAATACAAAAAACCTCTAATAGCCAAAGCGATCTTGAGAAAGAAAAATGGAACTGGAGGAATCAAACTACCTGACTTCAGGCTCTACTACAAAGCCACAGTTATCAAGACAGTATGGTACTGGCACAAAGACAGAAATATAGATCAATGGAACAAAATAGAAAGCCCAGAGATAAATCCACGCACATATGGACACCTTATCTTTGACAAAGGAGGCAAGAATATACAATGGATTAAAGACAATCTCTTTAACAAGTGGTGCTGGGAAATCTGGTCAACCACTTGTAAAAGAATGAAACTAGAACACTTTCTAACACCATATACAAAAATAAACTCAAAATGGATTAAAGATCTCAATGTAAGACCAGAAACTATAAAACTCCTAGAGGAGAACATAGGCAAAACACTCTCTGACATACATCACAGCAGGATCCTCTATGACCCACCTCCCAGAATATTGGAAATAAAAGCAAAAATAAACAAATGGGACCTAATTAAACTTAAAAGCTTCTGCACATCAAAGGAAACTATTAGCAAGGTGAAAAGACAGCCTTCAGAATGGGAGAAAATAATAGCAAATTAAGCAACCAACAAACAACTAATCTCAAAAATATACAAGCAACTCCTACAGCTCAACTCCAGAAAAATAAATGACCCAATCAAAAAATGGGCCAAAGATCTAAATAGACATTTCTCCAAAGAAGACATACAGATGGCTAACAAACACATGAATAGATGCTCAACATCACTCATTATCAGAGAAATGCAAATCAAAACCACTATGAGATACCATTTCACACCAGTCAGAATGGCTGTGATCCAAAAGTCTACAAATAATAAATGCTGGAGAGGGTGTGGAGAAAAGGGAACCCTCTTACACTGTTGGTGGGAATGCAAACTAGTACAGCCACTATGGAGAACAGTGTGGAGATTCCTTAAAAAACTGGAAATAGAACTGCCTTATGATCCAGCAATCCCACTGCTGGGCATACACACTGAGGAAACCAGAAGGGAAAGAGACACGTGTACCCCAATGTTCATCGCAGCACTGTTTATAATAGCCAGGACATGGAAGCAACCTAGATGTCCATCAGCAGATGAATGGATAAGAAAGCTGTGGTACATATACACAATGGAGTATTACTCAGCCATTAAAAAGAATACATTTGAATCAGTTCTAATGAGGTGGATGAAACTGGAGCCTATTATACAGAGTGAAGTAAGCCAGAAGGAAAAACACCAATACAGTATACTAACGTATATATATGGAATTTAGAAAGATGGTAACGATAACCCTGTATACGAGACAGCAAAAGAGACACTGATGTATAGAACAGGCTTATGGACTCTGTGGGAGAGGGAGAGGGTGGGAAGATTTGGGAGAATGGCATTGAAACATGTGAAATGTCATGTATGAAACGAGATGCCAGTCCAGGTTCAATGCACGATGCTGGATGCTTGGGGCTGGTGCACTGGGACAACCCAGAGGGATGGTATGGGGAGGGAGGAGGGAGGAGGATTCAGGATGGGGAACACATTAGAAATAAAGGAATAAAAAATTAAAAAAAAAAAAAAAAAAAAAAATAAATAAACAAGAAAAAAAAAAAAGAAATAATAGAATACTAGAACCAAAAGGATACTTTGTCAATTTAAGTAAAGTATTTAGAATACTAATTCACTATTATAACATGATAAGTATTTCAGATTTGAACTTAAAACATTGTCCATTAACTCATTTAATTTTTAAAACTGCCTCAGGTTATAAAGCAGTCACTCATTTCCAGGAAATCACTATTATTTTCATACATAGTCATTGATAAAAAACAAGCTTCTACTTAGACCGGAAAAAATTATCTTTCCAAGGAAAACCAATTATTCCAATATTAAATTCCCAGAAAGTCCTAATTCATACTTGAAAAATAAAATAATATGGTCGATTAAAAAAGAACTCAATACATTAGAAAATCACAGCCAGAAATTTGTACTTAAATAAATTCAGAGATGTCCATTGCCTACTGGAAATGGTACTCCAATGATCCTATCCTAAAAGTAATTTATATTCTATGAATTACATTCTATAAATCTATGACCTTCTCAACGTACAAACCAACCTCCACCCTTCTGTTACAGATTTGGATTGAATAATAATCTACCAGAGGGCAGACAGAATGAAAACCACAGTCACAGAAAACTAACCAATCTGATCACGTGGGCCACAGGTTTGTCTAGCTAAATGAAAGTATGAGCCATGCAGTGCAGGGCCAAACAAGACAAGATGGATCATGGTGGAGAGTTCTGACAAAATTCGGTCCACTGGAGAAGGGAATGGCAAACGACTTCAGTATTCTTGTACTGAGAACCACATGAAGAGTATGAAAAGGCAAAAAGGTATGACATTGAAAGATGAACTCCCCAGGTCAATAGGTGCCCAAATGCTAATGGAGAAGAGTGGAGAAATAACTCCAGAAAGAAGGAAGAGATGGAGCTAAAACAAAATCAACACCCAGTTTTGGATGTGATGGGTGATGGAAGTAAAGTTTGATGCTGTACAGAGCAATGTTGCATAGGAACCTGGAATGTTAGGTCCATGAATCAAGGCAATTGAAAGTGGTCAAAAAGGAGATGGCAAGAGTGAATGTTGACATTTTAGGAATCAGTGAACTTAAATGGACTGGAATAGGTGAATTTAACTCAGAAGACCATTACATCTGCAACTGTGGGCAAGAATCCCTTAGAAGTAATGGAGTAGCCATCATAGTCAACAAAAGAGTCCAAATGCAGTACTTGAATGCAGTCTCAAAAATGACAGAATGAGCTCTGTTCGTTTCAAGGCAAACCATTCAATATCCAAGTCTATACCCTGACCAGTAATGCTGAAGAGGCAGAAGTTGAACGGTTCTGTGAAGACTTACAAGAGCTTCTAGAACTAACATCCAAAAAGGATGTTCTTTTCATTATAGGGGACTGAAATGCAAAAGTAGGAAGTCAAGAAAAACCAGGAATAACAGGCAAATTTGGTCTTGGAGTACAGAATGTAGCAGGGCAAAGTCTAAGAGAGTTCTGCCAAGAGAACACACTGGTCATAGCAAACACCCTTTTCCAACAATACAAGAGAAGACTCTACACGTGGACATCACCAGATGGTCAATACCAAAATCAGATTGATTATATTCTTTGCAGCCAAAGATGGAGAAGCTCTATACAGTCAGCAAAATCAAGACCAGAAACTGACTGTGGCAAAGATCATGAATTCCTTATTGCCAAATGCAGACATAAATTGAAAAAAGTAGGGAAAACCACTAGACCATTCAGGTATGACCTAAATCAAATTGGAAGTTACAAATAGATTCAAGGGATTAGACCTGATAGACAGAGTGCCTGAAGAACAATGGACAGAGTTTCCTGACATTGTACATGAAGCAGTGATCCAGACCATCCCCAAGATAAAGAAATGCAAAGAAGCAAAATGTTGTCTGAGGAGGCCTTACAAATAGTTAAGAAAAGAAGAGAAGTGAAAGGCAAAGGACAAACAGAAAGATATACCCATTTGAATGCAGAGTTCCAAAGAGGAGCAAGGAGAGATAAGAAAGCCTTCCTCAGTGATCAATGCACAGAAATAGAGAAAAACAATAGAATGGGAAAAACTAGAGATAACTTCAAGAAAATTAGAGATATCAAGGGAATATTCCAAGCAAAGATGGGCTAAATAAAGAACAGAAATGGCATGGACCTAACAGAAGGAAATGTTATTAAAAGAGGCAGTGAGAATACACAGAAGAACTATACAAAAAAGATCTTCATGACCCAGATAATCACGATGCTGTGATCACTCACAAAGAGCCAGACATCCTGGAATGCAAAGTCAAGTGGGCCTTAGGAAGCATCAATACAAACAGAGCTAGTGGACATGACGGAATTCCAGTTGAGCTATTTCAAATCCTAAAGGATGATGCTGTGAAAGAGCTGCACTCAATATGCTAGTAAATTTAGAAAACTCAGCGGTGGCCACAGGACTGGGAAAGGTAAGTTTTCATTCCAATACCTAAAAAAGGCAATGCCAAAAAATGTTCAAACTACCGCACAATTGCACTCATCTCACATACTAGCAAAGTAATGCTCAAAATTCTCCAAGCCAGGCTCCAACAGTACATGAACCATGAGCTTCCAGATGTTCAAGCTGTATTTTGAAAAGGCAGAGGAGCCAGAGATCAAATTTTAAACATCCTTTGGATCATCGAAAAAGCAAGAGACAAAACTAGAAAAACTAGAAAACAAGAAAAACTACTTCTGCTTTATTGACTATGCCAAAGCCTTTGACTGTGTGGATCACAAGAAACCGTGGAAAATTCTTCAACAGATGAGAATACAAGACCACATGACTTGCCTCCTGAGACATCTGTATTCAGGTCAAGAAGCAACAGTTAGAACTGGACATGCAACAACAGACTCGTTCCAAATCAGGAAAGGAGTACATCAAGTCTGTATTTTGTCACACTGTTTATTTAACTTCTATGCAGAGTACATCATGAGAAACGCTGGGCTGGAAGAAGCACAACCTGGAATCAAGATTGCTGGGAGAAATATCAATAACCTCATATATGCAGATGACACCACCCTTATGGCAGAAAGTGAAGAAGAACATAAGAGCTTCTTGATGAAAGTGAAAGAGGAAAGTGAAAAATTTGGCTTAAAACTCAACATTCAGAAAACTAAGATTATGGCATCTGGTCCCATCTCTTCATGTTAAATAGATAGGTAAACAGTGGAAACAGTGACGCATTGTTTTTTGGTGGGGGGGGGTCTCCAAAATCATTGCAGATGTTGACTGTAGCCATGAAATTAAAAGATGCTTGCTTCTTGGAAGAAAAGTTATGACCTATCTAGACCACATATTAAAAACCAAAGACATTATTTTGCCAACAAAGGTACATCTAGTCAAAGCTATGGTTTTTCCAGTAGTCATGTATGGATGTGAGAGTGGGACTAAAAAGAAAACTGAGCACTGAAGAATTGATGCTTTTGAACTGTGGTGTTGGAAAAGACTCTTGAGAGTCACTTGGACTGTAAGAAGATCCAACCAGTCCATCCTAAATGAAATCAGTCCTGAATATTCATTGGATGGACTGATGCTGAACTTAAACTCTTATACTTTGACCACCTGATGCAAAGAACTGACTCATTTGAAAAGACCCTGATGCTGGGAAGGATTGAAGGCGGGAGAAGGGGACTACAGAGGATGAGATGGTTGGATGGCATCACCGACTCAATGAACATGAGTTTGAGTAGGCTCCAGCAGCCTGTGATGGACAGGTAAGCCTGGCGTCCTGCACTCCAAGGGGTTGCAAAGAGTCGAACACCACTGAGCAACTGAACTAAACTAATGCCACCTGCACTGAAAGGGCTGCTCCACTCAGTCCTTTGTCTTCATAGGAATATTTCTAGTTGATTAGAAGAAATTACTCCATTCCTAACTACCTTCAACTTAGCCATACAAATCCATATGAATGCACTTTAAGAGTCTTGTTTGCATTTAAGTATACTGAAGTGCCAGCAATTGAAAGGAGAAAATACAATGCCAATTTTCTCAAATCGACCTCTTAGTGTATCTTATAATACAAATAATGGACCAAAAATGCAACACACTATTTCTCCATGGTTTTCTCTTCTGTCCAAAAAAGCAAAGGAATAATTTTTTCACTCATGAGAAATATAAAAGTTACAGTAGGTTGATAAAACTCCTCTCAGAATTATAAAGAAGTGTTAACATGACATTTAATATCTTTGCTGTAATAATCACCTGGCAATACTTAGAGATAAGTCAAGATTTTAGAAGCCAAAGGTTTCAAAATTAAGCAGCAGCCTCAAGCAGAGCTGTAGATAGATTTCAAAAAACCTCAGAGTTTGAAAAATATTTTAAAGAGTTTTAGTAAGAGTACGAGATAATGTCTGAATTTCTTCTATTAGATCCCCACCAAGTGGTTGCACAGTCAACTTGATAACCTTCAGTGACAGTGAATCTACCATCTTTAGAGGTAGCCCATTTTATCAGGATTATGATAAGCTTCATTTTTATAAGCCAAAATCTATCTTCTTGTAACATTCTGTAACTGTACCTCATTAGGTCATATAAACCAATATTTCACTTCTTTTCTATTCTGTAAATGTAAATATTATATTTCCAAATACCTCTCTACTTTTCTATCTCATTCTTACCCTACTTGCTAAATAACCTCAATAAAGCTAAAGAAAATAAAAATATTCAAAATTAAAAACAAAATAAATTCACTGCATGCAATATAGCTGGAATTTATAAAAATCTCTTAAGATATAGACCCTAAAAAATAGACCAACATACTTCATCATTTATCTTCCTTCTTGATACTGCCAGCATTTAAAATACCTCCTTATACCCTCTGGCAGAGGAGATATACCTCTGTGATATACAGTTCTCCAAACCAGTGGTTTTCCACTGCTGTGTCATCATACATTAGTGTGCATTTAGAGGACTAAGAGGGAGGAGGAGAATTAGAGCTGGCACAGCATTGTGTGAACCCCCATCCCCATGTCTTCACCCCTGCCCCCTCTGTTACTTCAGCAATGCATGAGTGAGCCCCTAGGAGTGAATTGTGCATTGAATACTGTACTTTATGTGAGTCACAGCCTCAACGTTCACACGACAGAGTCACACATACCTTTCCCTTCATCACCAACAAAATGGATAGCAATTTAACAATTTGAGCAAAGATGCTAATGGTTTTATTACCTCAATTTTCATGCACTCAGATACATCTGCTATTAAATAAAAGTGGGCTTTTTCCTTAGACACTGTTTGTTTCAAAAATGATTGAAGGAATTTTAATGGAATAAATTGGGTCATCTGGTTGGAGATAAGAAAGTGATTAAACATATTTACCTTTCTCTATTCAAATAAGTAAGTATCTTCAAACTCTGCAGCACAGATGATAGTGGGAAAAACACTGTCATATTACTATCCATGGACTTCTGGAGACGATACATCAGAGCATCATATTAATGGGTAAACCAATAGTTGAAATTACCAGGAAGGTTTCAGGGAGAAAATATTTTTACACGAAGGAAATGCCAAAAGTGCTGTTCAAAATATGCACTCATCCTGAAATTAGCATTTGGAGTAAGTAGGTCCCCTAGCCCACTTGCTTGGTCTCCCACCAAGGCATTTCTTGCTTATAGTGTGTGTGCATCCTATTAGTAGAAAGGCAGATTGGAGAAGACTGATGATGTCACAGAGAAAACACAGGCTAGTCCTCCATATTAATGGCATATTCCCCTATTCATTTGGAGAAGCAGAGTGAATGCAAAAGTTATTACGTCAAGGAAGCTTTTGGTGAATTTTTAGTTAATTAAAATAAACCTTAGAGTATAAAAGATTCCAGAGAGAAAAATAGGGCTTCCCTGGTGGCTCAGATGGTAAAGACTCTGCCTGCAATGTGGGAGACCTGGGTTTGATCCTTGGGTAGGGAAGTTCCCCTGGAGAAATGAATGGCACCCCACTCCAGTATTCTTGGCTGGAAAATTCCAAGGACAGAGGAACCTGGTGGGCTATCATCTGTGGAGTTGCAAAGGGTTAGACATGACTGAGCAATTAATACAGAGAGAAAAATCAGACTAGGTGCTACATCAGCAACATTGTGCAAGAGAGAGAGGGCAAATGTATCTCAAATGTCTCTGAAAAAAAAAATTCAGTATAGAATTCTATATCATGCCATATTGCAACATTAAGTGACAGGGCATTTTTAGACAAGAACTATCATAAATTTACAGAAACAAGCTTAAAAATGAATTATAATCTTTCAGGGAAAGTATATCTCAGTTTTTCTGAAACACTATTAAAGAGAACTTTCAAGCAACATAACATGAAATACACCTAAGAGGTATCTTGACTATTCTAAAAACCTAAGATTTTAACATATATATATATATATATATATAACTTTAAAAATGTTAAATTTATACATATGAAAATATATATGTTTATACATACATGTAATGAGTCTATTAGCTTAGTTCAATCTATCAGTCATGTCCAACTCTTTGCGACCCCATGGACTGCAGCACGCTATGCTTCCCTGCGGCTGCTGCTAAGTCGCTTCAGTCGTGCCCAACTCTGTGCGACCCCATAGACGGCAGCCCACCAGGCTCCCCCGTCCCTGGGATTCTCTAGGCAAGACTGGAGTGGGTTGCCATTTCCTTCTCCAATGCATGAAAGTGAAAAGTGAAAGTGAAGTCGTTTAGTAAGTGTCTGACTCTTCTGTGACCCCATGGACTGCGGCCTACCAGGCTCCTCCATCCATGGGATTTTCCAGGCAAAAGTACTGGAGTGGGTTGCCATTGCTTTCTCCACTATGCTTCCCTATCCATCACCAACTCTTGGAACCTACTCAAACTCATGTCCATTGAGTCAGTGATGTCATCCAACCATCTCATCCTCTGTCGTCCCCTTTTCTTCCCACTGTCAATCTTTCCCAGCATCAGGGTCTTTTCAACCAAGTCAGTTCTTTGCATCAGGTGGTCAAAGTATAGGAGTTTAAGCTTCAGCATCAGCCCATCCAATGAATATTCAGGACTTATTTCATTTAGGATGGACTGGTTGGATCTCCTTGCTGTCCAAAGGACTCTCAAGAGTTTTCACCAACATCACAGTTCAAAAGCATCAATTCTTTGGCACTCAACATTCTTTATGCTCCAATTCTCACATCCATACATGACTACTGGAAAAAACACAGCTTTGACTAGATAGACCTTTGTCAGCAAAGTCATGTCTTTGGTTTTTAATATGCTGTCTAGGTTGGTCATAACTTTTCTTCCAAGGAGCAAGCATCTTTTAATTTCATGGCTGCAGTCACCATCTGCAGTGATTTTGGAGCCCCAAAAAATAAAGTCTGTCACTGTTTCCATTGATTCCCCATCTATTTGCCATGAAGTGATGGAACCAGATACCATGATCTTAGTTTTCTGAATGTTGAGGTTTAAGTCAACTTTTTCATTTTCCTCTTTCACTTTCAAAAGAGGCTCTTTAGTTCTTCACTTTCTGCCATAAGGGTGATGTCATCTGCATATCTGAGGTTATTGATATTTCTCCCAGCAATCTTGATTTCAGCTTGTGCTTCATGCAGCCCAGGATTTCACATGATGTATTCTACATATAAGTTAAATAAGCCAGGTTACAAAATATAGCCTTGGCATACTCCTTTCCTGATTTGGAATGAGTCCATTGTTGCATGTCCAGTTCTAATTGTTGCTTCTTAACCTGAATATAGTTTTCTCAGAAGGCAGGTTAGGTAGTCTGGTATTCTTATCTCTTTAAGAATTTTCCACAGTTTGTTGTTATCCACACAATCAATCCCCTGGAGAAAGAGATGGCAGCCCACTCCAATATTCTTGCCTGGAAAATCCCATGGACGGCAGAACCTGGTAGGCTGCTGTCCATAGGGTTGCAAAGAGTTGGACACGACTGAGCAACTTCACTTCACACAATCAAAGGCTTTGGCATAGTCAATAAAGCAAAAGTAAATGCTTTTCTGGAACTCTCTTGCTTTGTCCTCCAGTGGATGTTGGCAATTTGATCTCTGGTTCCTCTACCTTTTCTAAATCCAGCTTGAACATCTGAAGTTCATGGTTCACATACTTTGGAAGCCTGGCTAGGAGAATTTTGAGCATTACTTTGCTAGTGTGTGAGATGAGAGCAATTGTGCCATAGTTTGAGCATTTTGGGGCCTTGCCTTTTTAGGGATTGGAATGAAAACTGACCTTTTCCAGTCCTGTGGCCACTGCTGAGTTTTCCAAATTTGCTGGCATATTAAGTGCAGCACTTTCACAGCATCATCTTTTAGGATTTGAAATAGCTCAACTAGAATACCATCATCTCCACTAGCTTTACTTGTAATGATGCTTCCTAAGGCCCACTTGACTTTGCATTCCAGGATGTCTGGCTCAAGGTGAGTGATCACACCATCATGATTATCTGAGTCATGAAGATCTTTTTTTGTATAGTTCTTCTGTGTATTTTTGCCACCTCTTAATATCTTCTGTTTCTGTTAGGTTCATATCATTTCTGTTTTTTTTTTTTTTTTTTTTGTACTCATCTTTGAATGAAATGTTCCCTTGATGTTTCTAATTTTCTTGAGTTACCTCTAGTCTTTCCTATTCTATCATTTTCCTCTAATTCTTTGTATTCATCGCTGAGGAAGGCTTTCTTATCTCTCCTTGCTCTTCTTTGGAATTCTACATTCAAATGGGTATATCTTTCCTTTTCTCCTTTGCCTTAGCTTTTCTTCTTTTCTTAGCTATTTGTAAGGCCTCCTCAGGCAACCATTTGCCTCTTTGCATTTCTTTTTCCTGGGGATGGTCTTGATCACTGCCTCATGCACAATATCAGGAAACTCTATCCATAGTTCTCCAGGCACTCTGTCTATCAGGTTTAATCCCTTGAATCTATTTGTGACTTCCACTGTGTAACCATAAGGGATTTGATTTAGGTCATACCTGAATGGTCTAGTGGTTTTCCCTACTTCAATTTAAGTCTGAATTTGCCAATAAGGAATTCATGCTCTTTGCCACAGTCAGCTCCCAGTCTTGATTTTGCTGACTGTATAGAGCTTCTCCATCTTTTGTTGCAAAGAATATAATCAATCTGATTTTGGTATTGACTATCTGGTGATGTCTATGTGTAGAGTCTTCTTTTGTATTGTTGGAAGAGAGTTTTTGCAATGACCAGTGAGTTCTCTTGGCAAAACTCTGTTAGCCTTTGACCTGCTTTGTTTTGTATTACATGACCAAATTTGCCTGCTATTCCAGGTATCTCTTGACTTCCTACTTTTGCATCCCAGTCCCCTGTAATGAAGAGAACATCATTTTTTTTTTTTTTTTGGTGTTAGTTCTAGAAGGTTTTGCAGGTCTTCATAGAACCATTCAACTTCAGCTTCTTCAGCTTACTGGTAAGACTATAGACTTGGATTACTGTGATATTGAATGGTTTGTCTTGGAAAAGGACAGAGATCATTCTATCATTTGTGAGATTGCATCCAAGTACTGCCTTTTGGGCTCTTCTGTTGACTATGATGGCTACTTCATTTCTTCTAAGGGATTCTTGCCCACAGTAGGAGATATAATGGTCATTTGAGTTAAATTCACCCATTCCAGACCATTTTAGTTCATTAATTCCTAAAATGTCAATGTTCAGTCTTGCCATCTCCTGTTTGCCTTGATTCATGAACCTAACTTTCCAGGTTCCTATGTAATATTCTTCTTACAGCATCAGACTTTACTTCCATCACCCATCACATCCACAACCGGGTGTTGGTTTTGCTTTGGCTCCATCTCTTCCTTCTTTCTGGAGTTATTCCTCCACTCTTCTACAATAGCATTTTGGGCACCTACTGACCTGGGGAGTTCATCTTTCAGTGTCATACTTTTTTCCTTTTCATACTGTTCACGGGGTTCTCAATACAGGAATACTGAAGTCATTTGCCATTCCCTTCTCCAGTAGACCACGTTTTGCCAGAACTGTGCACCATAATCTGTCCATCTTGGGTGACCCTACACTGCATGGCTCATAGTTTCATTGAGCTAGACAAGGCTGTGGTCCATGTGATCAGATTGGTTAGTTTTCTGTGATTGTGGTTTTCATTCTATCTGCCCTCTAATGGATAAGGATAAGAGACTTACGGAAGCTTAGGATGGACTGCTCGGGGTGGGAGTGGGGGGTGGTGTGTGGTATCTGAGTCTTGTTCTGATGGCTGGGGCCATGTTCAGTAAATCTTTATTCCAATTTTCTGTTGATTAGCAGGGCTGTGTTTGCTTCCTGTTGCTTGACCTGAAGTCAAACTATGGTGTGGTTATTATGTGTATATATTAAAGATATGTGATGATTAACAAAACCACAAAGTGTGTATCTCAAATTACATCAGAAACTCAGAAGAATAAAGGAAGAACGACTAAAAAAAAAGAATGTGGATTGAGTAAATTGTTTCTGGTAAAACCAGCAAGATATTCCTACATTTTTTGTGTAATAGGAATAAAATAAATAGTATTGTAAAGAAAACTATACAGGTTATGATTCAGTCAATGTGAAAAAAAAGCTAAATTTTTCTATAGTTTTGAAATTGCCATAATACTTAAGGAAAGAAAATAAATTTTTAAAATTTTGGAAAGTTCATGGCTTGAACATAGAATTGATGGTTTAGAGATGATTAAACCTGTATACAGGTCAGGAAGCAACAGTTAGAACCAGTCATGGAATAACAGACTGGTTCTAAATAGGAAAAGGAGTACGTCAAGGCTATATATTGTCACCCTGCTTATTTAACTTCTGTGCAGAGTACATCATGAGAAATGCTGGCCTGGAAGAAGCACAAGCTGGAATCAAGATTGCTGGGAGAAATATCAATAACCTCAGATATGCAGATGACACCATCCTTATGTCAGAAAGTGAAGAAGAACTAAAGAGCCTCTTGATGAAAGTGAAAGAGGAGAGTGAAAAAGTTGGCATCAAGCTCAACATTCAGAAAACTAAGATCATGGCCTTTGGTTCCATCACTTCATGGCAAATAGATGTGGAATCAGGGGCTGACTTTATTTTTTGGGGCTCCAAAATCACTGCAGATGGTGATTGCCGCCATGGAATTAAAAGACGCTTACTCCTTGGAAGGAAATTTATAATCAACCTAAACAGCATATTAAAAAGCAGAGACATTACTTTCTCAACAAAGTCAAAGCTTTGTTTTTTACTAAAGTTAGTCAAAGCTATGGTTTTTCCAGTAGTCATGTATGGATGTGAGCGTTAGACTATAAAGAAATCTGAGCACCAAAGAATTCATGCTTTTGAACTGTGGTGTTGGAGAAGACTCTTGAGAGTCCCTTGGACTGCAAGGAGATCCAACAAGTCCATCCTAGAGGATATCAGTCCTGGATGTTCATTGGAAGGACTGAGGTTGAGGCTGAAACTCCAATACTTTGGCCACCTGATGCAAAAAGCTGACCTATTTGAAAAGACCCTGATGCTGGGAAAGATTGAAGGCAGGAGGAGAAGGGGAAGATGAAGGATTAGATGGTTGGATGGCATCACTGACTCAATGGACATGACTTTGGGTAAACTCTGGGAGTTGGTGATGGACAGGGAGACCTGGCATGCTGTGGTTCATTGGGTTGCAAAAAGTCGGACACATCTTAGCAACTAAACTGAACTGAAGTATATTCATATTACCTTTTTTACTCTGTGAATTTCCAGTGTGTGTTTATTTTGGAATTATCATAATTATCCTATGTGTATGTGATAAAAACAAAAAATTGCAAAGTAGTTTATTATTTTATGGTGAATGTTACAAATCTAATTGCTTAAAACAAAATACTAGAGCAAGACTTTATATGACAATGATTATATTATTTAGTTATTTTTAAAAATTTATTTATTTTAATTGGAGGTTAATTACTTTACAATATTTTATTGGTTTTGCCATACATCAACATGAATCTGCCATGGGTGTACACGTGTTCCCAATCCTGAACCCTCCTCCCACCTCCCTCCCCATGCCATCCCTCTGGGTCATCCCAGTGCACCAGCCCCAAGCATCCTGTATCATGCATCAAACCTGGACTGGCGATTCATTTAGTATATGATATTATACATGTTTCAATGCCATTCTCCCAAATCAACCCACCCTCTCCATCTCCCACTGAGTCCAAAAGACTGTTCTATACATCAGTGTCTCTTTTGCTGTCTCGCTTACAGGGTTATAATTACCATCTTTCTAAATTCCATATATGTGCATTAGTATATTATATTGGTGATTTTCTTTCTGGCTTACTTCACTCTGTATAATAGGCTCCAGTTTCATCCACCTCATTAGAACTGATTCAAATGTATTCTTTTTAATGGCTGAGTAATACTCCATTGTGGATATGTACCACCGCTTTCTTATCCATTCATCTGCTGATGGACATCTAGGTTGCTTCCATGTCCTGGCTATTATAAACAGTGCTGCGATGAACATTGGGGTACACGTGTCTCTTTCAATTCTGGTTTCCTCGGTGTGTATCCCCAGCAGTGGGACTGCTGGGTCATAAGCAGAGACATTACTTTGCCAACAGAGGTTCGTCTCGTTAAGGCTATGGTTTTTCCTGTGGTCATGTATGGATGTGAGAGTTGGGACTGTGAAGAAGGCTGAGCGCCAAAGAATTGATGCTTTTGAACTGTGGTGTTGGAGAAGACTCTTGAGAGTCCCTTGGACTGCAAGGAGAGCCAACCAGTCCATTCTGAAGGATATCAGCCCTGGGATTTCTTTGGAGGGAATGATGCTAAAGGTGAAACTCCAGTACTTTGCCACCTCATGAGAAGAGTTGACTCATTGGAAAAGACTGATGCTGGGAGGGATTGAAGGCAGGAGGAGAAGGGAATGACAGAGGATGAGATGGCTAGATGGCATCACTGACTTGATGGACGTGAGTCTGAGTGAACTCTGGGAGTTGTTGAAGGACAGGGAGGCCTGACGTGCTGCGATTCATGGGGTCACAAAGAGTTGGACACAACTGAGCGACTGAACTGAATTGAAAGGCAGTTCTATTTCCGGTTTTTTAAGGAATCTCCACACTGTTCTCCATAGTGGCTGTACTAGTTTGCATTCCCACCAAGAGGGTAAGAGGGTTCCCTTTTCTCCACACCCTCTCCAGCATTTATTGCTTGTAGACGTTTGGATCGCAGCCATTCTGACTGGCATGAAATGGTACCTCTTTGTGGTTTTGATTTGCATTTCTCTGATAATGAGTGATGTTGAGCATCTTTTCATGTGTTTGTTAGCCATCTGTATGTCTTCTTTGGAGAAATGTCTGTTTAGTTCTTTGGCCCATTTTTTTGATTGGGTCGTTTATTTTTCTGAAATTGAGCTGCAGGATTTGCTTGTATATTTTTGAGATTAGTTGTTTGTCAGTTGCTTCATTTGCTATTATTTTCTCCCATTCTGAAGGCTGTCTTTTCATCTTGCTTATAGTTTCCTTTGTTGTGCAGAAGCTTTTAATTTTAATTAGGTCCCATTTGTTTATTTTTGCTTTTATTTCCAATATTCTGGGAGATGGGTCACAGAGGATCATGCTGTGATTTATGTCAGAGAGTGTTCTGCCTATGTTCTCCTCTAGGAGTTTTATAGTTTCTGGTCTTACGTTTAGATCTTAAATCCATTTTGAGTTTATTTTTGTGTATGGTGTTAGAAAGTGTTCTAATTTCATTCTTTTACATGTGGTTGACTATATTATTTAAAATGTGTTCAAACCTCTTTTTTACTTTTAAATTATCTCTTCTTCCCCTGTAGGGTAGATTTTTGTTTTATCTTCATCTTTCTCCATCATGTCAGTGACAAATATAGTGATACATTTGGGTAATATCTGGAATAGGAAATGGCAACCCACTCTAGTGTTCTTTCCTGGAGTATCCCAGGGACAGAGGAGACTGGCACACTGAAGTCTGTGGTGTTGCAAAAAGTCAATCAAGACTGAAGTAACTTAACATGCATGCATGGGTAATATATCAATGGATTCTAATAATATCATCAAGGTTATAAATAAAGGCCTGAGGAAGACAGTGGATTTTCCTCTGCCATTGGATAAACAGTTCTCTCTCTCAGTTGGTGTCTCTCTTCAGTATAAATCCTGGGTGAGATTTATATATTTACAGTGTTTAGGTTACAGTAAGTGGTCCTGGACATGTCCTAAAGTCTTCAAAAATCAGAAAAGCTGAGCTTTTCCCTGAGACATTCAAATCTGCAGAATAAATATTTCTTTTAAAATCACCTGTTTGTTTGTTTTTTCTTCTGAATAAGGGACATACAGACTTTGTCAGATGATAAACCTCATGTGAGCTGTACTGTGTGGAGAAGACCTAGGATGGCCAAGGAGCACAGTGAAATCATAAATAGAACCTCAGGTAAATTTCCTCTGCCAGCCCTGTTTCTATTTTCATTCATGTTCCTGCTGGTGCTGGAAAAATGACTGAGATTATAATAACCAGATGGACTTTCATTTTTTTTAAAACTATTTCAGGATAAATTGCAACTAATTTTATTTAATAATATAAAATCTTATCATGAAAATATTAACACATATTCTTTGGTCTAGACCTTAAAATGATCTGATCAGATGAATTTCTAGTCAGTAACTATGCAAGTGTTAAAAAACAATCTCATAATCCTTAATGAGAAATTACTCTATGATTTACATTGCTGGAGATACATATTGTATTTTTATAAATATCTTTGGTCAGTTATATTATATACTATACTTATATATACACATATATATTATAAACATATATAATATGTATATGTAAATGTAATATACATATATAGGATATATTGTAATATAATAGATTATTTAATATATTAATATAATTCACTTACCTTCAGTCTAAATATTTTAGAAAGAATATTTAAATATCATGTAATTATTTGTTAGTGAAGTAATATTTTCATCTCAAAGCATAGATGTATCTTGTTTGTTATAATGTTCAGCACCCTAGTTATTTTATAATACCCCTACTCCAAAGCAATAGGTTTTAAAGCCTAAAATATCATTTAAAATTAGTTTAAAATAAGAACTATGTTACCCAAGTAATTTCAGACAATGAAATTTTATATTTAACTCTGAAATGATCTCAAGAATATTCTGACTTCCCTTTTTCGTATAATTGAAAGCTGTGATATTGTATTTCTTAAAATTACATACTTATTATTAATTTTATTTGATTCAAACATTTTAATTTCACAAAATATAATTTATCCTTTGTTTTTCCCTTTTTGTTCTCCCAAAAGCCTCAATATTTCACTTTTTGATAAGAAAATACTTCTGCTTCAAGGTGTGTTCTTATATTTGTTTGCACTGGAGCCACAGTGGAAAAGAAGAGTTGACAGATACTTTCTAGACTTTCTTCTAACTCTAGAGGTGTGTAAAGATTTGATATCTTTCCTGAAAGTAACTTCAGAATTCTGCAAGAGCGTATGCAGAGCCACATAAATGAGAACGTTGCAGAGGTTATGATTCAATGAGACAAAACTGAGTACAGAGAAGTGAGTATTGATCATTACAACTGTTCCAGATAATGGAAGCTCACTGTGTCTTCCTGAGGACATCACTTGTCTGGCAAGCTAAAAGCTGGTGGCTGATGATCAAAGTCTCAGTGATCTTGGCACGTCAGCATCTATGCCTGGGAGTTAGACTTTTACTCTACTAAAGCTGTGAATTATGTGTTGTTGCCTTTCAAAATTCTGGGCATACTTGGTGCTCCCAGTGAAGGCTATTGTGTTTCAGGAGTTTAATTTTAAATCTGAATTGAAAACAACTGACAGTTGTAGTCAAAGAGAAAAATCATCCCAACAAGCAAGATTTTCCTTCACAAAGTCTATTCCAAACTTGTACTAGTGCATTTGTGTAAAAATTATGCCAAAATAATCCAAATCAAACAAAATACAATGTGCGCACCCACAAAATACTATTATTTTTATAAATTATTCTTTTGTGTTCCTTTTATTTAATCGCTATAATACCAAATATCTCTTTTAATTTATTTATGTTTAATTAGAGGATAATTGATTTACAATATTGTGTTGGTTTCTGCCATACATCAATATGAAACTGTTCTGAAAATGGCAAAATGCTGGTTAACTCTACAGCTAGGGGAGAAACAAGTCCATAATAATCAACAATCCATTAAAGTTCTAACCACCTTTTGAAACTTAGTGCACTTGGAGAAGGTGATGGCATCCCACTCCAGTACTCTTGCCTGGAAAATCCTATGGATGGAGGAGCCTGGTAGGCTGCAGTCCATGGGGTCATATATATGCAGTCCATATATAATTTTTATATTTGGATGATTTATTTGCATAGAAGAGATATTTAAAAGTAAGATGAACTGTCTGCTAAACTCATGTATAATAAAATAAAAAAATTCAGCTAAAGGGAGCTTTAGTTTGGTGCATTAAGCAAAGTAACTTAATTTTAAAGGGGGAAAAAACACAGAAGAACCTATAATAGAAGTTTAGATTTTTGAAACATAAAATTCAAAATATTTAATTACATTAATTTGGAGCTAGAATTTTCAGTTAGGGTTAGTTCCACAAAATTCATTTTTCCAGCTTCTTGGAATTACTTTGAAATTCTAAAGTTCCATATTTTGGAACAGATGTTGTATTGAGTGAGTTATGTGCTTGTGTGACTTTATGAAACAAAAATTATAAGGATATATAATAGGATTTTCATTTCCCAAATGATTCACTCTGCCATGGGTCACAAGACTAAGCACTTTAGATTGCTAAATTCATTCATATAGAGGGAAAAGAGTGTCAACAATGAAAACTGAACTACTTAATTTGTATGGAAAAGATTAGTTTATTGAGGGGCTTATACTCCTTGGAAGGGAAGTTATGACCAACCTAGACAGCATATTAAAAAACAGAGACATTACTTTGTCAACAAAGGCCTGTCTAGTCAAGTCTATTGTTTTTTCAGTGGTCATGTATGGATGTGAGAGTTGGACTGTGAAGAAATCTGAGTGCCGAAGAATTGATGCTTTTGAACTGTGGTGTTGGAGAAGACTCTTGAGTCCCTTGGACTGCAAGGAGATCCAACCAGTCCATTCTAAAGGAGATCAGTCCTGGGTGTTCATTGGAAGGACTGATGCCAAGGCTGAAGCTCCAATACTTTGGCCACCTGATGCGAAGAGCTGACTCATTTGAAAAGACTCTGCTGCTGGGATGGATTGGGGGCAGGAGGAGAAGAGGACAACAGAGGATGAGATGGTTGGATGGCATCACTGACTCAATGGACATGGGTTTGGGTGGACTCCGGGAGTTGGTGATAGATAGGGAGGCCTGGCGTACTGTGGTTCATGGGGTCACAAAGAGTCAGACACGACTGAGTGACTGAACTGAACTGACTGAAAATGACAAGAAGCATAGCTTTTTTAATGCCACAATAGTTATTTTCAAAAGTTTAGGAACTCCAGAAAATATACATTGAACTGGCAACAAGGAACACTTCTAGGTTTCACCAATATCTGAAATTTATCTTCAGATTATGAAACCATTTTCAGATTTCTTCTCTGTTCCTTTTAAATTAGAAAACTTAAGGAGATTAAGATAACCTGTATGTTTCTTGGTACCCTTATTAATGTAAGTTATTAAGTTTTAGCAATTAAGTGCTACAACAGCCTGCTATCAGAACTGAGAGTAAATTGTTAATGTTCAAGAATTTTTGAACTTTGTTGTCCATCTGTAACTAACACAACATGGTAAATCAACTATGTGTTCATGTGCTAAGTCGCCTCAGTCGTGTCTGACTCTTTGCAACTCTGTGGACTGTAGCCTGCCAGGCTCCTTGGTCCATGGGGATTCTTCAGGCAAGAATACTGGAGTGGATTACCAGTTCCTCCTCCAGGGAATCTTCCAGACCCAGGGATTGAACCCTCCTCTCTTGTGTCTCCTGAACTGGTAGGCAGGTTCTTTACCACTAGCACTGCCTGAGAATTGCGACCTGATGGGCTGTAGCCTACCAGGCTACTCTGTCCATGGGATTTCCCAGGCAAGAATACTTGAGTGGGTGCCATTTCCTTCTCCAGGGGATCTTCTGGATCCAGGAATCCAACCCAGGCCTCCTGCATTTCAGGCGGGTTCTATACCACTAGGACTACCTAGGAAGCCTGCATTTCAACTAAAAAACAAGGATGAAAGGAAGGAAGAAAGGAAGGAATGAAGAAAGAGAGAAAGAAAAAAAGATAAAGGTAAACAGAAAGAGTTTTGTGAGCACATTGATTGTACGTAATTGGCCATTGTCTGAGTATTTACACTATGTACTTAGCAAATGCAGTATATCTTTTTTTTTTTTTCCTGCTTTCCCCTGGAGAAACCATTGTTAGTCATTTACCAGCACAATATTGGTTTTATAGTTCCCAGTGCTCATATGTGTGAGCAATTTTTGAAATAGCCCTAACTCTAAATGGAGTGGTTGGTGAATTTCTTTGTGAATGAACTGTTGGTTTCTCATCAAATTCTACCCTTCCTTCTCTACTCCCATCATTTTGCACAAGGCCAGCATCCCTGAATATTATTATTTACATCAGACACATCGTCCCAGAATGATACTTTGAGCATATAATTTCTCTGCTTCCATATCTGATACTTTTGTTTGTCTGGAAAGTGAAAGTGTTAGTCACTTCAGTTGTGCCTCTTTGCAACCCCATAGGCTGTAGCCCACTGGACTCCTCTATCCATGGAATTCTCCAGGCAAGAATACTGGAATGGGCTCCCACGCCCTTCTCTGAGCGATCTTCCAAACCAAGGATTGAACCCAGGTCTCCTGCATTGCAGGCAGATTCTTTACTGTTTGAGCCACCAACTCTGGTCCTTAAACTGTCTCTTCAGGTTTCTATTTCTTTGCACCCTACACTCTGCCTGAGCCAAATGAGTTAACTTGCTAGTGCCATCTTTTTTTTTTTTTTTTAATCCATAGCCTTTCTCCTTTCTTAAAAAGTCCTCCATGTTCTCTAAATTTATTGAAATAGTACTTATTCCATAAATAGGCATTTCAATATGTAGATATTGAAATTCTTCTATTAAATGTTAAATAATAACGTTAAATGTTAAACATTTAACCTATCGTTCTTATACATCCCTTTTGTACAGCACTTTCCAATCCCTTTTCTTGCCTGGACTATTACAAGATTGCTTTACCCTGCTGACCTCTTATATCGATGCTAGAGTCACCTAGCATAAAGGTAGACCTGCAACATGTCACTCCCACACAGAAGCCCAAAGAAGAATAAGGTTCAAACTGTGGTCACCATCCGTATCTGCAGGTCTCACACATGTTGATTCAACCAACTATTGATCACAAATATTGCCCCCAAATTCCAGAAATTTACAAAAAATAAACCTTGAATTTGTCCCACTCTGGGAACTACTATGTATAGCATCGTTATGCTATGTATAGCATTTACATTGTATCAAGTATTACAAATAGTCTGAGATGAGTTAAAGTATATGGGAAGACATGCAAAGGTTAAATGCAAACACTATGCCATTTTACACAAAGAACATGAGCATCCACAGATTGTTTACAGAGGAGTCCTGGAACCCATCCTCCATGGATGCTAAGGGAAAATTGTATTTTGCAAGGAGAACAAAATCATCACTAGTTATCTCTACTTACTTTTCATGCTCCTCTGCCAAATGTGGCATTGCAGGTTTTTCAAATATCTGTGCTTGTGTTCATTCATCATTCTATATGGAATATTATTTGTGCTTTTCTTCATTTCACAAATGCCCAGACATCTATTAAGAGCTAGGTCCTATGTCATTATTTGTTTTGTGGAGACAAATCATTTCACCTCTTCCAAGTAAGAGAGTTACTTTGCATTGCCACGAAAGTGTATTCACATAACCTATGTTTATATGGGACTTAATCTTTTCCTAAAATGTGAATTCTAATTTAGAGATTGTGCCTTATTCACTTTTAATGTTTGAAGTAGGTAGTAAAGATTTTGTTTAATATTTATTGTTGTTACTTTCAATGCCATTTAATTTTTCTAATACATTAATCATCTTGCCATTCAGATTCTAATATTGTGTATATGTGTGTGTGTGTGTGTGTGTGTGAGAAAAAGTTCTGACCAAGCAAGTCTCTGTATCCCTATAGTTTGGGACTGGTGGCCATTTCTAATGTTCTGTTTCATCACAGAAACAAACAAATACACTCACACAGCTATAACAAAAAAGAATTAACAGGAGTTGGACACTCAAAAGGATAGATAATGTGTACTAAATGACCTTTGACACTATAGATCTTCATATCTTATAATGTAACAGATTATTATTACAGAAACTTAATTGGGCAGAGGAACCAGAGATCAAATTGCCAACATCTTTTGGGTTATCGAAAAAGCAAGAAAGTTCCAGAAAAATATCTATTTCTGCTTCATTGACTATGACAAAGCCTTTGACTGTGTGGATCACCACAAACTGTAGAAAATTCTCAAAGAGACAGGAATACCAAACAACCTGACCTACCTCTTGAAAAATCTGTATGCAGGTCAGGAAGCAACAGTTAGGACTGGACATGGAACAACAGACTGGTTCTAAATAGGGAAAGGAGTATGTCAAGGCTGTATATTGTCACCCTGCTTATTTAACTTATATGCAGAGTATATCATGTGAAATGCTGGGCTGGATAAAGCACAAGCTGGAATCAAGATTGCCAGAAGAGATGTCAATAACCTCAGACATGCAGATGATACCACGCTTTTGGCAGAAAGCTGAGAAGAACTTAAGAGCGTCTTGATGACAGTGAAAAAGAGAGTGAAGAAGTTGGCTTCAAGCTCAACATTCAGAAAACTAAGATCATTGGCATCTGGTCCCATCACTTCATGGCAAATAGATGGGGAAACAGTGAGAGACTTTATTTTTGGGGGGCTCCAGAATCACTGCAGATGGTGACTGTAGCCATGATATTAAAAGATACTTGATCCTTGGAAGAAAAGTTATAACCAACTTAGACAGCATATTAAAAAGCAGAGATATTACTTTGACAACAAAGGTCTATCTAGTCAAGGCTATGGTTTTTCCAGTAGTCATGTACGGATGTGAGAGTTGGACTACTAAGAAAGCTGAGTGCCAAAGAATTGATGCTTTAGAACTGTGGTGTTGGAGAAGACTCTTGAGAGTCCCTTGGACTGCAAGGAGATCCAACCAGTCATCCTAAAGGAGATCAGTCCTGAGTGTTCATTGGAAAGACTGATGTTGAAGCTGAAACTCCAATACTTTGGCCACCTTATGTGAAGAGCTGAATCATTTGAAAAGACCATGATGCTGGGAAAGATTGAAGGCAGGAGGAGAAAGGGATGACAGAAGATGAGATGGTTGGATGGCATCACCGACTCAATGGACATGAGCTTGAGTAAACTCCGGGAGTTGGTGATGGACAGGGAGGCCTGGCATGTTGCAGTCCATGGGATCACAAACAGTCAGACACGACTGAGTGACTGAACTGAACTGAATTATTATATGACAAAGGTTTATGATTATTCTATCACTTTTGTTATGAGAAAATAAATCCAGTCAAATAAATTTCCTCAAAAGTGACCATATTTTATTTAATGATGCATTTCAGTAGCTATATGTGTATATATATATACACATATATACATGTTTTTTTCCATGGGTGAATGCAACAGAAAATATTTTAGGATGTGGCAGGCATTATTATACATACCAAAGGGAAAATGGGCAGTATACTCTAATGAAAGATGACAAATCATAAATAAATACAGTGGGATAACATGGCACTTATTTAAGAGAAAAAAATAGAGGTAGTATAACCCAGTGTCTTACAGCCAATCACATGTAGTATCAATATAAATGTACATAATTTGTATAAATGTATATAATTTGTATAAATACAAATGTAGAACGGGAGGTGTCACTTTTCATACACTTCTTTTTTAGGTCAAACAGTACTATTTATAATAGAGCAGGATTTAAAACAAAACAATAATGGCATCTCCAAAGAAATCAAAACTAAAATGAATTACAGTCCTTGCTCAATGGAGAAGTGGTGGTGGGAGCCACTTTGCCTCTGCTTCTTTCCTAGTGCTGTATTTTCTTATTTGCTCAAAGCAAATAGAGCAAACCACACCACGGGTCTAGACACATCAGCATGAATTATTTGATTGAGATATGTCTAGGCCTCTCATTTTTATATTTATTAATTACTGTATTTGCATTGCTAATCTGAATTGACAAATTATTTTATTTCATATACAGGCTGGCACAGCCAACCTGAGCTATGGCATGAGTTGAATTAGAACAGTGAGCTATTCCAATCACAGTAATCTAGAAAGAATCCTAAAGTGACTGAATCTATAATGATCAGTGGCTTAGTGGACTGGAAGCCAGGGAGATATTTAGAAGTTTGACAATAATTGATTTTGCTTTACTGTGAACCAAAAAGAGAGCAAAGGGCAAGTAATATCTCTTAAATGAAGGGCTTCCCAGGTGTCACTAGTAGTAAAGAACCCACCTGCCAATCCAGGAGATGTAAGAGACGTGGGTTCAATCTCTGAGTCAGGAAGATTCTCTAGAGAAGTGCTTGGCAACCCTGTCCAGTATTCTTGCCTGGAGAATCCCATGGACAGAGGAGCATGGAAGGCTGCAGTCCATAGGGTCACAAAGAGTCAGACACAGCATGAGCAAAGAATCAGGAAATTATTTAAAGGGAGAGAAGACAGTAGTTAACATGAGACTGGATTCTTGAATACCAAATGGGAAGTTCAGTGTCTAACAGTACTGATTACATAGAAAAACCTCTCTGAGTCATCAGCACTCAAGCATATAGAAGTCATGTTAGTTGGCACCGCTGCTGCGTCACAGAGCAGAGGGACTGATGTTGGAGGGGTTGATGCTGAAGCTGAAACTCCAATACTTTGGCCACCTGATGTGAAGAGCTGACTTATTTGAAAAGACCCTGTTGCTGGGAAAGATTGAAGACAGGAAGAGAAGGGGACAACAGAGGATGAGACGGTTGGATGGCGTCACTGACGCAATGGAGATGAGTTTGAATAAACTCCGGGAGTTGGTAATGGACAGGGAGGCCTGGCGTGCTGCAGTCCATGGGGTCCCAAAGAGTCAAACACGACTGAGCGACTGAACTGAACTTAACTGCTGCTTCACATTTACTTACCATCCAAATTAACCGTCTTGAGAGACTGACTTAGTAATACTAATGTGCCTAGAAGAGATATTAAAAAAACTGCCAACATATTTTGGGACATGTTCTCTAATCTCAAGAAATTTTAATTTCAAGTAGTTGTATCAAAATGTATAACAAAGCATATACCAAACACATATACAGAGAGTTGGGCTTCTCTGGTGGCTCAGATAGTAAAAAATCCGCCTGCAGTGCAGGAGACCTGGGTTCAATCCCTGGGTTGGGAAGATCCCCTGGAGGAGGATATGGTAACTCACTCCAATATTCTTACCTGGAGAATCCCATGGACAGAGGAGCCTGGAGGGCTACATGGGGTTGCAAAGAGTTGAGCAGGACTGAGTGGCCAAGCACACACACACAGAGTTAAAGATAAAGCAGAGTCTCATTATTATGTTTCTTTAAGCAAGAAAGTTAGAGAGACAACTCATGCAATCAAATCTCCCCATGTTTTAGGTATCCTTAATGAGGAAAATATTACATTATATAACATTTATTTAATTTTCTGTATACTGAACGTAAGCGGGGAGGGGGGGGTGAATGTAGCAATGTACCCTCAGCTTAAGAAGGAATGTAACTTGGATGATTAATTTTGTGTCTGACTGTCTCAAGGGATGCCCAATACTCATATAAACTGGATACTATATATTCATGTTTGTACACACATGCCCTCATAATCACATATATTGTTGCAAGTCTCGTCAATATAATTTTTTCAGCAGTGTTATAAATATGGATTGATATCCATGGAAAGCAGTGTTTACAGGCTAATGCAACTGCAATAACCAGATTTCTAAACCTTGCCTTCCTTCTACTATAGAGGCTATAAAAAGTCAGCTGATTTCTTTTGTAGCCTCTTACAGCTTAAGGTGCCAGTGTAGCAATTGTCTCCATAACATGCAAAGGAAGTTTACAATCCAATAATAATAAGGCAAATGATCCAATAAAAATGGGCAAAAGATTTGAACAAACACTTCATGAAAGAAGACACACAAGTGGCCAATAAACACATATAAAGTTGCTAAAAATCATTAGCCATCTGAGAAATGTATATTAAAACCAGGTGAAAATATCACTACATACCTGCTATAATTGATGCTACCATGCATTGGGGAGGTTACGGGCAACTAGAATTTCATGCAATCAGAGATCTTGAGGATAAATATAAGTTAGTTTAACTTTAGATTTCTCATATTTTAAATTGTGTCAAATAAGACCATTAAAACCCAATATGGACTTCAAGGATATTCATTCCCCTGTAAGATTTTTAGTCTGCTTCTGGAGTTGAATACAAATTCAGTAGTAATGCGATAATAATTGTGATAGAGGAAGTATGCACACTTCCACAGCTGCTAGAAGAGTAAAATGCTTTACACTGATGCAGCTACAGTAATTGGTTTGTTCTGCTCTGAGTTCAATTTAAAATGGCAATTATATTTTGACTATGTGATTTAAATCTTTCAAGATATATTACAGTAAAAAGGGGAAAAGCCTTAGGATTGAAATGTAGACTCACAACTAGTTATGGAGGAGGAAATTAGTGTCCATGCAATAACATTTAAACTCTGTTGTGACTTCAGTCAAGAATGAATCTGAATTTTTAGAATGTATTATAAGAGCATTTGAATATATAAGATTAACCATTTAAAAATGAATTTTAAACTTACAGTTAAACTCTAATTAAAGATACTGAATGAGGTCTCATTCAAAATTGCCAGCTGTGCCACCCTCGAATATAAAAACATCCATCTAAGGCAGTTCCATGTGTTATCACATTAACGTTTTCACAATTACATAATATTATATTGTAAGTAAGACAGTCTAGGTTAAATGATCTCAGCTCACTAATTCTAATGTTTAAAACTGTTTGTCAAGGAATAATGGTTTGTTCCTTTTTATCACAAATGATCATCTGCAAATAAATGCAACAGAGATGAAGATTTAGAAATACCTTTGTGATTTTACAAAGTGATGGAGCCTGCTTACAATAATTCATGGTGCAATTTAAAACACCAATATCAGCATTATAATCAAAATTCAATAGGATAAGAATTTTAGGAACTAATAAATTATAAGTGAGGCTCATGATAGTGAAATCACACAAGTTATATCACTTTGACTTAAGCCAGGATAATTAATAAATCATTTAATAATTCAAAAACATTGGAACATGTTCATTTTTATGTATTAATATTGGGGATTATTCCAAGGAATTTTCTTAAATTCATTTTACTAAATAGATTTATTATTATTTTTCCTTTTCATTAACTTTCCTTTTTGTAATGCACTAGAATAAGAAATATTACTCACTTTTCTTTTACTACAATGTGGCTATTTTCCCAGCAATTTTACCAGAACAAATTAAAAATTAAGCTGATCTAGAGCTACCCTATTACTACCAATATTATTTCATATTTATCATATGGAAGGAGACTGACAAGAGCATACCAGCTATTTTTTAAATATACATTTTAATTTTAATTTCTTTATATGTAGTCTCACATCTTAGGCATGATTTTTAACTCTCATAGTTACTAATGTAATGTTGGCAAAATGATGGGAGAATGGAAGCATACATAGCATCTTTATAGGAGGCAATGTCAGAGAAACTGGCTTAATGACTACAGGTCTTCTAGCAAGAGAACCTTCTAAAAAGAAATGGGTATCTTTTACTAGTTAGAGTTTGTGCATTTTTATTGCTCAGTCATGTCCGACTCTTTGTGACTCCATGGACTGTAGCCCACCAGGTTCCTCTGTCCATGAAATTTTCCAGGCAAGAATACTGGAGCAGATTGCCATTTCTTATTCTAGGTGATCTTCCTGATCCAAGAATCGAACCCACATCTCTTGAGTCTCCTGCACTGCAGGCGAATTCTTTACTGGTGAGTCACTGGGAAAGTCCCTAGTTTAATTAGAAATAAAAGCAGAACAGTTTGGGTATGGGGGAAGTTTTAATAATTCTATATATTTCTTACTTTTTTTCTAGACACTATGTTATGTATTTCATAATTGGTCTGATCTCCAACAAAATATATATTAACTGGTTATCATTATCATCAGTTGAAAGGTAAAGAAATCAAATAGGAAATGTTTAAGCTCTGTGCTAAGCAGATGGTGAAAATTTAAAGTGTGATATTTTGCACACACATACACATTTTCAAACACTACTTAGTTTTTCAAAATAATCTAATTTGTTAATTTCATATTCAAGGCTTCATATCTGTGCCACATTCTGTATGAGAAATAGATTATATCTACTAGGTAAAATCTTGCAGACCCTTTGACAAAATAAAACATACTCACAAATTTTCAATAAACCTCATTTGTATTAGTTTCTTAGGGCTGCCATAACAAATTTCAGACTGAATATCTTAAACAATAGAAACTTATTTTCTCACAGTTCTGTAAAATGGAGGTCCAAGACCAAAGGTCGGCAGGTTTTGATTTCTTCTGAGGTTTCCTTTCTTGGCTTGAGTATGGCCACTTCCTATGGTCTTCCCTCTGAACTTGCCTATCTATGTCCAAATATCCTTTTATTCTAAAGATACCAATAATATTGATTAATTACCTCATTTAACCATAACTACTTCTTTAAAAGGACTTATTGCCAAATATAATCAAATTCCAAGATACTGCAGTTTAAGGTTTCAATGTATGAACTGGAGGGACACAACTCAGCGTATATACCATCTCACCAAATCCCCTCATTATCCCTATATGATTCTTTCCCTTTAATATATCTCAGAATTATTATTTTACTCAAGCAAAAAGGCAATATGCTGCTGCTGCTGCTGCTAAGTCGCTTCGGTCATGTCCAACTCTATGCGACCCCATAGATGGCAGCCCACCAGGCTCCCCCGTCCCTGGGATTCTCCAGGCAAGAACACTGGAGTGGGTTGCAATTTCCTTCTCCAGTGCATGAAAGTGAAAAGTGAAAGTGAAGTCGCTCAGTCATGTCCAACTCTTCACGACTCCGTGGACCGCAGCCCACCAGGCTCCTAGTATCAAAACAAAATTTCCAATTAGATGATCTCTTCTTGAAATACGTTTACTATCTTGTTAAATACAAATATTCAAAGGAAAAAAAGCAATGATTGCACTTTCATCAAATTATGAAATATTTTACATTTATTTCCAGTGAAACAGCTATATCAGATCAAAATTTAGTAGGGACAAACTTTTAACCACTCTGAAACATCTTCAAACTACACATATTGGAAGAAGATGCTGCCTTGGCGTCTTGCGATTAAAGGCGTGGTTCACAGCAGGAGTATTAGCATACTCTAGGCACTACTAGAAATGCAGAAACTTGTGCTCCAGTCTTTCTAAATCAGAATCTTCATTTTAACTTTCTCTGAGGTGATTCTTATGTACAATAACCTTTGCAAACCTCTGATCTGAAATATAGCAAGTTTTCCCCAAAAGAACCATATATAAGGAATCAAAGGAAATACAAGTGGGAGCAAGATTAAGGCAAGGGAAAATGATGAAGTTTGTTTTTCCTTTCATCTTTATCTTTTTTCTCCAGACCTACCCAATCTGTATATGCACATACATCATATCAAACAGTATTGTTTAAAAATGTTTCATAATTGTTACATTTGTTGCACTGGAATAAGTACACTCCAATATTCACAGTTTTATGTGTGTTATAACAGCAGCTCATAAATGAATTCCTTGAAATCCTAGTACTAAAAATATTTTGTAAGAGGATAAATGATTGTTTGGTCAATAAGTTTGGGCAGGTTGGCATATAATATCCTTCTTTTATAGGGTGCATTAATTCACAATGTGTGGTGGTGGTGGTGGTGATTTAGTCGTTAAGTCATGTCCAACTCTTAAAATCCCATGGACTGTAGCCTGTGAGGCTCCTCTGTCCATGGGATTCTCCAGGCAAGAAGACTGGAGTGGGTTGCCATTTCCTTCTCCATCACAATGTGTATGAGCATATAAAAGACTTTGACCATTTTGGCAATAAAGTAATATACCTAATGTCTGTATCCTAAACTAATTTTACCATGGATACCTTTCATCTAAACTTCTATTAGTATGTGAGAGGATCAGTGTAAGAGATAAGTCTTCATAGACTTTGGTATACACATATGTATGTGTGTGTGTGTGTAATTATATCATATATACATATATGTAGTGTATACATAGACAGTAGTAATATATGTATATTATGGAGGAGGGGATGGCAACCCGCTCAAGTATTCCTGCCTGGAGAATCCAATGGACAGAGGAGCCTGGCAGGCTATGACTCACTGGGTTGCAAAGAGTCGGATATGATTGAAGTGACTCAGCAATGCATATGTATATAAACTTATATATAAAGTAGTTAGAAATTATATAGAGTTCTATAGTCAGTCCGTGATTTCCAAATTCCTAAAACATTAGCACTCTTCTTGCTTCACTTAAGTCTCAACTTAATGTATAAAAATGTACTCACTTCATCAGCTACTTTATTTTAAGAATGCATGGTTTATCAAGTTTTATCCATGAAAGTGTTCAAAGTGTTAGTGGTGCAGTCATGTCTGACTCTTTCTGACCCCATGGACTGTAGTATCAGTTCATGGAACTATCCAGGCAAGAATACTAGAGTGGGTTGCCATTCCCTTCTCCAGGGTATCTTGCAGATCCAGGGTTCGAACCTGGGTTTCCCATATTGCAGGCAGATTCTTTACTGTCTAAGCCATCAGGGAAGCCCCAAAGTTTTATCCATATTACTCTGAAATTCTCTTTGCTCTCATTCTATAACTCTTCTGTCAGAAAAATCTTAAATGATTATTTTCTATAATGATATTCTATAATTTCTATAATGCTTTTTTTATAATTTTCTGTAATATTATTTTATATAATTATTTTTTAATTTTGAAAATATTTTCTTAGTCTTACAAAGAGGAAAAATAAAAATTACTGGGAAGCCTAAGACACAGTTTGAAAAATGGATTTCTAATTTTTCATTAATGGACAAAATTGTAGCTTTTCATGTAGGCAGAAAAGAGCCTATGCTCACGTTCTAAAGAGATGTGGCTCAGTGATTTCTTCGCTAGTTCTTAGTTCAGTTCAGTTCAGTCACTAAGTCGTATCTGACTCTTTGAAACCCCATGGGCTGCAGCATGACAGGCCTCCCTGTCCATCACCAAGTCTCAGAGTTTACTCAAACTCATGTCCATTGAGTTGGAGATGCCATCCAACGTCTCATCCTCTGTCATCCCCTTTTCCTCCCACCTTCGATCTTTCCCAGCATCAGGGTCATTTCAAATGAGTCACCTCTTTGCATCAGGTGGCCAAAATATTGGAGTTTCAGCTTCAACATCAGTCCCTCCAATGAACACCCAGAACTGATCTCCTTTAGGATGGACTGGTTGGATCTCCTTGCAGTCCAAGGGACTCTCAAGAGTCTTCTCCAACACCACAGTTCAAAAGCATCAATTCTTTATTGCTCAGCTTTCTTAATAGTCCAACTCTCACATCTATACATGACTACTGGACAAACCATAGTCTTGCCTAGATGGACCTTTGGACTTGGTAAATTCTTGGTAAATTACTGTTGATATATTCAAAAACTAACTATACAATAAAACTGAACAAGAATTACAAAGTTTAGATAAAACCAGATTAACCTACTTTCAAAGTCCCCTCTTTCAAAACTTCACTAAAATTGATCTGAAATCAAAAATTTTAAAAACTTCTTTCAAGTAGTGCCAAAGAATATATAAAGATATTTTCTAGTGAGATATATATTTTTAAAGTCTTAATTATATGTCCCAAAGAAGTATTTAACTTGGGAGAATATAAATCAACTTCATATAGATCTTATATGATATGTTATTTGTCAAGATTTTTCTTTTTGGAAAGGGGAATTAATTCTCTGCAACTTTTAAAGTTACTTGTATTTTTTTTAAGTTACTTGTATTTTGTGCATTAAAATTTCCATTTAAATTTAGACTTGCTGCTGAATATCAATGTCTTTGGCATCCATTAATTATAAAATAAAATAAACTTTCTTTAGTCATTGACAGTGTATATTTTACTTATAGGATTTCTATCACAGTGAATCATTTTTGCATTACTGAAACAAAACTAGCTCAGGGTGTTAAAATGTTTAGTATATTATCATGTTTAATATATTTTATTAACATTGCATCCATAATCAGAAGTCTTTGTTTGTTTTGCTTGTTTTGTCCTATGGTCTATTATGTTTTTATTATTGCAAAACAGATGGGAAATTTCAAAATATTCTAATAATGTAACAACCCGATGAACCAAACCAATATGATGTCAGTCAGATATTAAGAACTTGGATTTTGGATGACCATTAACAAAGACTCACAATCTGATCCCAGAATCATATCTGACTTGTCCTCTTACAATAACTTTGTGCCTTGTAAGAGATTTAGCTACTGACTTTTCATTCAGGAAGAATATATGTTAGACATCAGAAATTGAAATTAGCTTTATTGAAGCTGCATCTAAAATAATTTTCTAGTCCCTTGTTTGGAGAGTATTGACTGGAATCAATGGACCTAGGTTTCCCATCTGTCATTTGACTTCATGATACCTCTTCATTCAAAGTATCCTAAATTTGTAAGGAGAGATACAAACTAATGCAATTATTTACTCTCATTTGTCATTGAGCATTGTATCTGAATTAAGAAATGTATTTACTAACAAATTTTCATTGTCACTGATTGTATGAAATGTTTAATCAAAGCTGTTCCTTAGTTGTATGTAGTCATAAGCCTTCCTTCAAACTTTCTCAGTGACATTCAATTGTTTTTTTTATTTGTTTAAATGTTGATTAGTGTAGGCAGAATCAAGTTTTCATTTCTTTTCCCATTTTCTTTTCCAGAGAGAAAAAAATAGAAAGATAAAAAAGAAAATTTTAGTGAAACAGTTCTCAGGAAAGGCAATTACAATCTTCACTTTATGTACTTTATAAGAAAAGTATATGAACTGAATTTAAATACATATTCTCAAAAGATGGGACTGTCAGCATTTTAAGGAAATAATAATGATTGTTAATACATGGCAGGAAAGTGCATTATGAAAAGAACTCTTTGAGGAAGAGGCTTATCCTCAGTTCACATTTCACTAGAAATTGTTAGCTATTTTTCCCAAGGTCTTGAAATAATAAGTAGCTGTGCATAAATTCAAATCCAAGCTAACTCTAGAACATGCATGTTGTTGGATAATCTATTCCAAAATAAGATAAAGTAGAGATTTATGTAAATGATACAGTATATATTGATAAAGATCTTCATTAAAAAAAAACTCAGAAAACCCTGACATATAATCAAACAGTAAAAGCAGAACACAAAAAATAAAATCAATCAACAGCTGTCAATGGTCTTTAAAGGCTAAATACAAAGCCTCAATAACTAGGCTTATCACTGCTACTCCATAGTGTAAGAAAAGAAAAATGAAAAGTGTATAAACACCAGTAAAAAAGGCCAAAGCTAACTGTATAACAGAATATGAAAAATTTAATGACTTATTATAAATGAGATTATTTCCTATTTTAGTATGTGGCATTTCATGAAGAGATAAAGAGTACTAAAATGTTACAGGCATCAGTATTTGAAGCTAAATCTGAAAAAGTTTGAAAACGTAGGTGGCAGAAGGATATGAAAGGAAATAGAAAAATATAAGTATCATTTACTTATTCAATATATAATTAATCACTAAATATTTCAAGCACTGTTCTAGGGTTTGGGGGCTGTGATGCACAAGACAGAGTCCTTGTCATTAACCTCAGTCTTGAGATGTGACTTATATGGTGATCACTGAACATCATGAAGAGATAGTCTATTTGAACCATTCATTATACATAACTACTAAACTCCAAATCCTCTCTAGACTATTAGCTTCAAAGAGGGTCCAAAAGCTTTGGAAGAAATGATTGCACTTCAGACACCCCAGATGTCCAAGCATTCTGGCATAATCTCAGAAATGTTCAGAAGATTTGCTATTTACAAAGTGTGGAAAAAGAATAGAGAATGCCAGTTCAAGTGATCCCAAGAGATAATCTTGGCCAGTGTGAGAACATACCGTAATCTTTATCCCTAAACCAACAAAATACAACAGAGGGTAGGAATAGTCACCAAAATAGAGCTGAGGATTAGTAATTTTAATTCATTAAAAGTCAAAAAAGAGTAAAACAGAGTTTCACACTTGGTGGAAAGTGCAAAAGTTAGGAAATGCTTAGGAGTATCAAAAGAAAAAGAGTAGAAGGAAGACTTACAAGAACAAAGAAACTAACTTTTACGAGAAGTTATTTCCCCATTAGCAGGAAGTGGGCAATTAGTTATTCTCATATTTTATTATTGAGGTATACTTGATTTACAATATTATATTAGTTTCAGCAGACAACATAATGATTCAGTATTTCTATGAATTACATTCTATTTAAAGTCATTATAAAATATTGGCTTTATTCCCTGTGCTGCACAATCTATACTTATTTGTTTTATGAATAGCAGTTTGTACCACTTAATTCTCCACCCCTATATTGCCTCTCCTCTCTGGTCAACACAAGCTTGTTCTCTATATCTGTGAGTATTAGCTGTGCATTTTTCATGTAACTTTTATTATATTACATTATGATTTCTCCATATTGAATTTGTTGAGAGTGTTAATCATGAAAAAATGCTTATTTTTTTTTTGTTAAACATTTTTCTGCATCTGTTGAGAGGATCATAGGATTTTTATTCTTCACTTCATTAGCGTAGTGTTCTTGACATTTTGGGGAATTCAAATTAATTTCAATAATAGGTTCTTAAAATTATTAGAAATAAAATTGCTGAGCTCAATAATGTAAAAGTATTGTTACACCAAATTAAATAAATGATTTAAGTAATAGATACAGAATTTACAGGAGGATTGTAACAGTGTAACTTTAACCAATATTGCTTAAGACTGTCTCTTTCTAACAATATTAACCAGAATTAAATAGTACAATATTAAAATATTTTCAAAAATTATTACTTGTCTAAACAAGTAAAGTTTTTACTTTTATCTATTTTTTACTGAAGTTAAACTTTAAGAAAATATTTTTAAATCTTTTGCATTTTTTCAAGTATAAATGTTCTCTTCTTGGTCTTTGCTATTCTTTTCTAGTTCAGCCTATAGAAAGGTCTTTATCAATGGATATTTAAAATTGCATATTAAAATATCAATCCATTTTTGTACTTACATCAAATATTTTCACCTAAATTTGTTTAGGTTTTTTTTTAATTGTAAGCTTGTTGTGGTTCCATTTTTTTTTTTTTTTTTCAACAGATAATTTTATGGTTTTATAGCGAAAAATCTGTCAATATTTTACTTTGAGATTGATTTTGCATTTAATAAAAACATGCTAAATTCACCACACATATTCTAATTTTAACAATTTTACCTGGTATTTTGTGTGTGTTTGCATATGTGTGCATGTTTTGGGCTGATGATCTAGATATCTATTTCTCTTTCAAATTGTTAAATCACTTGTTCAATAATTACTCTCTTACATGTTAAAATTTTACATGAAATAAGATTTATTTCTGGAGTATCAAGCCAAGCAATAATATTTACTATTATTATGACCACATAATATTATCAGTACTTTTCAAGGAGAAGTTATTTTCATTACTTTCTGTTACATAACATCACTCAGCACAGTTTAAAAATATTCTACCCAAGAATGTTCATTAATCTTCTTTCTAATACACAGAGTCATTTCTGTTTAGTTTCACTCATGCTAAAACCAAATCAGAGCAATATGACACCTGAAAAATCATTCTGGCGTGCATCAGTTGGCTTTCCTTTACCACATGTTATCAATCCATAGACAGAAAGGACCTTGAATATTTTGTTTTTGTTCCCTTGCCATCCCAAGCTAAGCTAAGTGAATATAGAGAAAGAAATGTCAAAGGTGATAGTTGAAGAGAAAAAAATAGATTTCTACATTATACATGTATTATATAATATATTTATACATTTGATAAATTTATATAATATATTTATAAAGATATACATTTATTTGTTCGTGTTATTGTGCCATATATTTGCTATATATAATTATAATATATTGTTTTAAAAGTCATATAGCATTGTATATATTATTCCATATGAATGGAATATATACATATGTGTATATATATACATATAGAATCTCTACCACCCTCTTTTCTTCCTTTCTCTTATTTTTAATTAATTAGTATTTTATATGAATATATTTCCACAGCAAAAGCTGATATTTGCTTCAAAAAGACAACATAGGAAAAACTGTAGAGGAAAATGTTACATCTTTTTCTATTTCCACCAGATATAACAAATGTTATAACCTACAAAATCAGAAAGAGAAACCTGGGATGAATGATAAATGGTTTCTTCTCCCTACCACTGCAAATATATAGCAAAAAAGAATCATTTTAAAGCACTATACAAAAGTGATTTTTTCCCCCAATTGTGAGATTTTGATATACTCTTTTATATTTTAAATTAATCTTTTGTCATCCTACCTTGCTGCAGTATTCTGGCAATCTGATCACCTCTTCTCTTTTGACATTTCCCTGATTGTAAGGGTTGGGCACCTTTTATGTTCTTTGGCACCATATACAGTATTTTAAGTATGGTCTCAGTTGTGCCATTGATAGAAAGGTCAACACTCTCTAGCATCATAACATAATGTCTCTGTGTACCCTGGGGTGTATTTCTTTACTCATATTGTTTCCTTGATTGTTTTAACAGAGTTGATGTGTTTTCTTAGGGTTCATCTATCACAAAACAATTTAAAATGCCTCACAAAACCCCACTACCTTGGAAAGAATGTATTTATGTTTTCTTTGGCTCAGAGTGAATAACTCAGGTAGTACCATGTCCCTGAGGCCTTGTTCTTTAGGTTCTTTCTGTTTAAAGAAAATACACTTAGGTCAAACACTGAAAAAGGAACTATGTTTACAGCAGTGAAAACTTGTGAAAAATTGCTTGGCAAGCAAACTTTCTTAGCAAAGTTCTCTTGCTGAATTTAAGAACCTTAAAGCTTAAAGAGCCCATAGCCTTATGCTATTTAAAACTATAGATAATTTAAAATTAGTATTAAAGAAAACAAAGCCTTTGATTAATGAAAGATATTGTTTGATTTTCTACCTGTGTCAATAGTACTTGTCCAAGACTAAAATGAAAGATTGTTTCATTCCTGTGACAATCTTAAATGGGCTGAGCATGTCTTACATGCCTGGTTTGCACTTCTGTGTCTGGAGCATAAGAATGCATTAACATGCAGGACTTGAGAGACCACGTCTTTTATTTTTTGCCTATACAGTTTTGTAAACACACAATCATAAATGTGTATTTATATAGAATAGTGGAGTTTCACAAGTCACTGTAAATTGCTTTATGATAAATTGAGGTAAGTTGGAAACATATTCCCTAGTTTTCCATTTCCTGTATGTTTCTGGGTTAGGTCTGGTCACAGGAGGAATCTGTGCTAGATTTAGAAGTTGGAAGCAAGTGATCTGCACAGAGCTACAGGCATTATTGCAGTCCACACACACTGTTGACAGCCATCTCAGATGGAAGGCATCTATGTTTTAAATCCTTCTACTCTGCAATTTGGGGTGCTGGATTTTGCATAAAGAAAAATGTTTACTCAAAGCCACAGATTGGGTTTCTGGTTGTTTAGTACCTTATGTTCTTAAAATGCTTAGAAGGACTGTTCTTGTTTTGCAATATCAACTTAAATAAGATTCTACAAACACTGGAAGAATCCACGGAAGAGGACAAAACTGAAAAGAAGTAAAAAGAAATTATAGGCAAATGAGAAAGACCTAGCTGACTCAAACTCATGTCCATCGAGTCGGTGATGCCATCCAATCATCTCATTCTCTGTCATCCCCTTCTCCCCCTGCCTTCAATCTTTCCCAGCATCAGGGTCTTTTCAATTGAAGTCAGCTCTTCGCATCAGGTGGCCAAAGTATTGGAGTTTCAGCTTCAGCATTAGTCCTTCCAATGAACACCCAGGACTGATCTCCTTTAGAGTGGACTGGATAGATCTCCTTAGAGTCCAAGGGACTCTCAAGAGTCTTCTCCAACACCCCAGTTCGAAAGCATCAATTCTTCGGTGCTCAACTTTCTTTATAATACAATTCTCACATCCATACATGGCTACTGGAAAAACCAACAGACCTTTGTTGGCAAAGTACTGTCTCTGCTTTTTAATATGCTGTCTCGGTTGGTCATAACTTTTCTTCCAAAGAGCGAGTGTCTTTTAATTTCATGGCTGCAGTCACCATCTGGAGTAATTTTGGAACACCCAAAAATAAAGTCTCGCACTGTTTTCATTGTTTCACTATCTATTTCCCATGAAGGGATGGGACCAGATGCCATTATCTTAGTTTTCTGAATGTTGAGTTTTAAGCCAACTTTTTCACTCTCCTTTCACTTTCATCAAGAAGCTATTTATTTCTTCGCTTTCTGCCATAAGAGTGGTGTCATCTGCGTATATGAGGTTACTGATATTCCTCCCAGCAATCTTGATTTCAGCTTGTGCTTCATCCATCCCAGTGTGTCTCATGATGTACTCTGCATATAAGTTAAGTAAGCAGGGTGACAATATACAGCCTTGATGTACTCCTTTTCCTATTTGGAACCAGTGTGTTGTTCCATGTCCAGTTCTAACTGTTGCTTCTTGACCTGCATACAGATTTCTCAGGAGGCAGGTCAGGTGGTCTAGTAGTCTCATCTCTTTAAAAATTTTTCATAGTGTGTTGTGATCCACATAGTAATATTAAAAATAAAATAATACCATGAAAATTTTTATTATTATATATTCTTTAAAGACAATTTAGACATAATAATCACCTATGAACTATGCAATTTAAATTTATAATTTAAATATCCAAACCTAACATAATAAAATAAAATTATAAAAAAGTTTTCCAGTGTATTTCACAAAAATTATTAACACATTTTGCTTCATTTGAACCTAAAAATTAGCCAGAAAAGTGTGCAAAATTAAAGCTCTGACAAAGTTTATTATCCACATTGTTTCAAATTCAGCAAATCAAATTTCAAATATTTCATGAAGTACAAATGTATATATTAGTATAAAACTGAATGAGGAAACAGCTACACAAGTATCCTAAAGGAGAAATAATAAATAGTTAATAGTGAAATATTGACCAAGACTTTACTCAAAGCTTAATTTTTCTGTATATAAAGTGAGATAAAACAAACCCCCCATATATGTATTAATTTACATTTTTATGGCATTTTAATAACTTGTTCAGGTTTTATGTCTAGACTTTCCCTTTGCAAAATTCTAAGCACTTGACTTCTCATCATTTTCTTGACATTTGAATTATTTTTCAAAAAATAAAAGCTTGTGTTTTGCCAATTGAAAGCTATTTTTTCCTGTCAAATGGGGAAAAAAATTGTAACTTAAGACAATTTGAAAAGCAAACAGGAATAGAACCTATCTTTTCTACTCTTTACAGATAAATCCAGTATGATCTTCTCTCACATACTTTATTTCTCTCACATACTGACCTTAGGGAAATCCCCCATCTTATTTTGTCCATTTCAACCAAGGGGGGGAAGAATATTATACATCCTCAATGCCAGGATTACATGAAACACACTGATTATATTGTTCATATCTGTCTTTCCAATTTGTTCCTAATATTATCCATGATCTTGTTTCATTTCTTACAATTTGATTTATTTAAATATTTGTACTTTGCAAAGCATTGTTGCTTATTGTGTTCTTTGAAATGTTTAAATGGAATGTAATTTTAACTTCTGAAATATATAATTATAGAGACTTAAGGAATCTTAGCTTTCTTAAGCAAATCTGCCCTGTTTTATAAGAAAACCCATTGAATATGCTAATTATTTAAATCCTTCTTAATGCAATGTTAATAAATGTAGATTTAATTTTAAAACATTATTTATAACTACATTAAAATAAACATCTACATTTCAGAAGTCTGTGAGATACATTAAATCTCTAACTCAACAAATAGTAAGCATCAAGGATATACCTGGCACCATGCTAGTTACCAAATATACAGAGACACTTATATTATGATGACATCAACAGTCCTTTCTACTAAAACAGAGGTTCACCCTGAGTTATTATTTTGATATCTGGGAGTTGAGTATATGAAAGATTAATTTTATCTTGATAGATACTGGTGGTCAAGTAACTCTCTGAAGTGAAGAAGTGAATTGAAGTCACTCAGTCATGTCCAACTTTTTGCGACCCCTTGGACTATAGCCTACCAGGCTCCTCTGTCCATGGGATTTTCCAGGCAAGAGTACTGGAGTGGGTTGCCATTTCCTTCTCCAGTGGATCTTCCCAACCCAGGGATTGAACCCAGGATCCCATATTATAGGCAGATGCTTTACCATCTGAGCTACCAGGGAAGGGAATAACTCTCTACTAAGTCACTTCAGTCGTGTCTGACTCTGTGCGACCCCATAGATGGCAGCCCACCAGGCTCCCCTGTCCCTGGGACTCTCCAGGCAAGAACACAGGAGTGGTTGCCAGTAACTGTCTATATTACCTTAAAGAGCCCTACAACTGTTCATCCATACTTTTGGCGATATGTACTCCAGTAGGCTTCCCTAGTGGCTCAGTTGGTAAAGAATCTGCCTGCAATACAGGAGACCCGGGTTCCGTCTCTGGGTTAGGAAGATCCCCTGGAGAAGGGAAAGGCTATCCACTCCAGTATTCTTACCTGCAGAATTCCATGGACAGAGGAGCCTGGCATGCTACAGTCCTTAGGATCACAAAGAGTAGGACATAACTGTGAGACTAATTTTCACTCGGAGAAGGCAATGGCACCCCACTCCAGTACTCTTGCCTGGAAAATCCCATGGATGGAGGAGCCTGGTGGGCTGCAGTCCATGGGGTCCCTAAGAGTTGGACACGACTGAGCGACTTCACTTTCACTTTTTCACTTTCATGCATTGGAGAAGGAAATGGCAATCCACTCCAGTGTTCTTGCCTGGAGAATCCCAGGGGCAGGAGAGCCTGGTGGGCTGATGTCTATGGGGTCACGCAGAGTCGGACATGACTGAAGTGACTTAGCAGCAGCAGTAGCAGTAGACCAGGCTTCCCAGGTGGCGCTAGTGCTGAAGAACTTGCCTGACAATGCGGCAGACGTAAGAGATGCCAGTTCTATCCTTGGGTTGGAAAGATCCCCATCAAGGAGGGCATGGCAACCCACTCCAGTATTCTTGCCTTGAGAATCCTATGGACAGAGAAGCCTGGTGGGCTACAGTCCATGGGGTCACAAAGAGTTGGATCTGACTAAAGTGACTTAGCACACATGCACACACTCTGATAGACTCCTGGAGTAGCCACCTGGAGGACATTGATCCTTAGGCAAGTTATTTAACACTTTTGTGCTTAGGACGCATCATCTAGGTGATAGGGTTATTCCAAATGAATATTCCATGAACAACATTTTGCACTGGATCTCTCTCCATTACTAAAAGAATGAGTAGTTTCCTTAGCACCAAACAAGCAGATTCTTGCAAATTCATAAGAAACATGTTCAGTAATGTTAATCTATCTTAATCAATTGATTTCTCCTCAGTAACTTTTAATTTTAGGAAATAGTTGGGTTAAAACTTGATATTTTTCCATGGATAAGCATAGATAATCCTATAAAAGGACACATCATGTCTAATTTTATATTTTTCCCTGAAACATTAGTATTTGTTTTTAGTTTGATGTGTTACCATTTAGACTTCATGTTAGGCAGGTGATAATTGGTCAAGTTTTACACAGGACAGTGCTTTCAAAAAGTTTATGATATAAAGAGAAACTAAAATACATTGAAACTAAAGTACATTGATATAAAGGGAAACTAAAATACATTGAAGTGTGTTATACAAGTTTTAAAATTCATTTCATAGCTTCTTCTAGCATGTTTTAAGTTATTTTCCCACTTTTTGTTTAATCCTCTCATTGAAGTACCCAATGGTGCAGAAAACTGTAACTGTTAGGTAAGTAAGCTTTAAGGAATGGTGCCATATTTTTTTTTAACAAAACAAAAATAGAAGACATTTTTTTCATGAATAAATTTGCAATCTCTGGAGATATATCTCATTTTATCTCATTTACTTCATTTTATCTCATTTACTTCATTTTATCTCATTTACTTCATTTTATCTCATCTTCAGAGAATTATGCCCATAATGAGTTATGTTGTAGAGTTTTATGCCTTTTACAGATAAATAAGGATTTATATAAATTGTTAACCCATTCCACTCATGTCAAAGTAGATACACCATTCCATGTATTGCTCTTTGAAAATTAGTTCTTTAAAATTGTCCATTATCTTCATTAGGGAACATACATTTTAAGGTATATGCCAGACTTTTTCAAAATTGTAAGAAAAGATGCTCAACTTTTACACTGAAAGAAAAAGTTAATTGAAACATTATAAATATTGTCATGTATTTAAAACTAATGGATTAAAAGATACCAAATTTTATTGCTTTGAATTTGCAAGCTCTATTTTAAGATTCTAAAAACAAGATAGATGATATACCTTTGATCCTTCTTTTCTTTTAATATTTGAATCCAATTTTGAATAAAATTGTTATATCACTTAATAATCATTAATGGGTAGATTTTCTCTTTTTTGCTTATTTCAAACATGTATATATGTTACTATGGAAATATACACACATATTTTATCATAAATCAAATGCATATTATACCATATTTATTATAATTTTGTCTTAGAAATAATTTCATAAAATATAAAGCTTTAGCAACAGAAACATTTTACTAATAGCATTTTGTAACAAGATAATAGAGTATTAATACTTTCAAAATTGTTATCCTTTTAGGTATAATATATGAAAGAGCCAACTACCAGGCAAGACCATAGGATTCTTATTAGAGAATAACTAGTTGATTGCTTTGGAAGCATTTCTTTTCTTTTTTATTCAGTTGAGATATAATTGATGAATAATATTGTATTAGTTCTATGTGTATAAGGTAAATATTTGATAAATGTTTATATTGCAAAATGATTACTACACTAAGTGTAGTTAACATTCATTGCTACACAATTATAATTTTTCCATGATAAATTTAAGATCTACTCTATTAGCATCTTTCAAATATATAATACAGTATTGTTAGCCATAGTCTGGATTTGTGTACTAAATCCACAGGATAACTAGAAGTTTATACCTTTTGACCATCTTCATCCATTTCACTTGATTCTCCCAATATCTTAACTTCAGAATCCAGTGTCTTTATCTAAACTGCTACACAAAGAGAGTTCTACACAAACTTATACATTTAAAGACTAGGTTGCTGAAACCCCTCCCAATTCATTATCAGAATTCATACTAATGACAATCAGCAGGCTTTTAAAAAAAGTTTGGAAGCAAGTTCAGTTCAGTTAAGTTGCTCAGCTGTATCCGACTCTTTGAGACCCCATGGACCACGGCATGCCAGGCTTCCCTGTCTGTCACCAACTCCCAGAGCTTGCTCAAACTCATGTCCATCGAACCAATGATGCCATCCAACCATCTCATCCTCTGTCGTCCCCTTGCCCTCCTGCCTTCAGTCTTTCCCAGCATAAGGGTCTTTTCCAATGAGTCAGCTCTTTGCATCAGGTGGCCAAAGTATTGGAGTTTCAGATTCAGCATCAGTCCTTCCAATGAATATCCAGGACTGATTTCCCTTAGGATTGGCTAGGTTGATCTCCTTGCAGTCCAAAGGAGTCTCAAGAGTCTTCTCCAACACCACAGTTCAAAAGCATCAATTTTTTGGCACTCAACTTTCTTTATGGTCCATCTCTCACATCCATACATGACTACGGGGAAAACGATAGCTTTGACTAGACAGACCTTTATCAGCATAGTAATGTCTCTGCTTTTTAATATGCTGCCTAGATTATTCATAACTTTTCTTCCAAGGAGCTGCTGCTGCTGCTGCTAAGTCGCTTCAGTCTTGTCCAACTCTGTGCGACCCCATAGACGGAAGACCACTAGGCTCCCCCTTCCCTGGGATTCTCCAGGCAAGAACACTGGAGTGGGTTGCCATTTCCTTCTCCAATGCATGAAAGCGAAAAGTGAAAGTGAAGTCGCTCAGTCGTGTCCGACTCTTAGCAACCCCATGGACTGCAGCCTACCAGGCTCCTCCATCCGTGGGATTTTCCAGGCAAGCAAGTGTCTTTAAATTTCATGCCTGAAGTCACCATCTGCAGTGACTTTGGAGTCCAAGAAACCAAAGACTGTCACTGTTTCCATTGTGTCCCCATCTATTTGCCATGAAATGATGGGATCAGATGCCATGATCTTCATTTTCTGAATGTTGAGTTTTAAGCCAGCTTTTTCACTCTCCTCTTTCACTTTCCTCAAGATGCTCTTTAGTTCCTCTTTGCTTTCTGCCGTAAGGGTAGTGTTATTTGCATATCTGAGGTTATTAATATTCTCCCAGCAATCTTGATTCCAGCTTGGAATTCATCCAGCCCAGCATTTCGCTTGATGTACTCTGCAAATAAGTTAAATAAGTCGGGTGACAAAATACAGCCTTGATGTACTCCTTTCCCAATTTGAAACCAGTCCGTTGTTCCATATCAGGTTCTAACTGTTGCTTCTTGACCTGGATACAGATTTTTCAGGAAGCAGGTAAGGTGGTCTGGTATTTCCATCTCTAAGAATTTTCCACAGTTTATTGTGACCCACACAGTCAAAGGCTTTAGCATAGTCAGTGAAGCAGAAGTAAATATTTTTCTGGAGTTTTACTTTTTATGTGATCCAGTAGATGTTGCCAATTTGATCTCTGGTTCCTCTGCCTTTTCTAAGTCCAGCTTGAAGGGTATACAAATATTGAAAATCATTGTATATTTAGTATTGTCTGGACACTGAGAAAGGGAAAATATAATTAATAAAGATGTCAATGGAATAGAGATAGCCAGGAAATGTAGGGGACTACAGGCTGTTTTAATAGTGTTCTGTCTTCACCTTACAGTAAATATAAATTCAGAAATTTCAAATTGCATAGTCGGGATAAAGGCAGAGCAAATTAGTACAAGAAGGTTTGCATTTCATCCAGATTATAGTGGCTGTCTAGAGAAGGATTTAGAGAAGAGTAAAAGAGATTGTTGGGCTTCTATGGTAGCTCAGCTGGTAAAGAATCCACCTGCAATGCAGAAGACCCCAGTTTGATTCCTGGGTCAGGAAGATGCGTTTGAGAGGGGATAAGCTACCCATTCCAGTATTCTTGGGCTTCCCTGGTGGCTCAGTTGGTAAATAATCTGAAGGCAGGAGCCCTGGGTTCGATGCCTGGATTGGGAAGATCCCTGGAAGAGGGCATGGCAACCCACTCCAGTATTCTTGCCTGCACAATCCCCATGGACAGAGGATCCTGGCAGGCTACAGTCTGTGGGGTCACAAAGCATCAGAAATGATGGAGCAACTAAGCACAGCACAGCACAAAAGATTTTGCTGCTGCAACGCATGAAGAAAAAATGGTGATTTGGGCTGGGTGGCGACTAGGTGATAAATCTCTCAGATCAGTCCACCTTTTGGATTGATTTGAGAGACATTTAGAAGGGAATATCTATAGGAAATCCAAGATGTTAGTATCTATGATGACTCCTGGATTTTCAATTTATATAACCAGATAAATGGCAGAGTATGGAAGAAATACAGATTTGGATAGAAAGAAGATTAATTCAATCTTGCTTCATTAGTAATAGGTGGTTTTAAGTGATTCCAAGAAATAAGTCCAAATATGGTCCAATCAGTAGCCATTAAGCTATTTAAATAAAATGAAACAATTTAGTTTCACCCCATTTCAAGTGCTCAATAGCCACACATATCTACTTGCTACTGTTTCAGCCAGTACAGATACAGAACAATTCGATGATAATGGAATATTTTGTGGAGCTGAATTGATCTAAATTAAACCTCAGTTTGTGATTTGTTCATAGATAACTGTAAATATAAAGGTTAGATGAAGAATAACAGGCTAGGCTGAAACATGCAGAATGCCATCTTTCAATAGAAGTAAAATAGTTATGAAGGCCAGGAATAGTCTATATAATAAATCCAAGAAGAGAAATCTTCAAAATATAGGGATTTGTGAACAGGTTGACACCACCCTTATGGCAGAAAGTGAAGAACTAAAGAGCTTCTTCATGAAAGTGAAGAGCTTCATGAAAGTGAAGAGCTTCATAAAAGTGAAAGAGGAGAGTGAAAAAGTTGGCTTAAAGCTTAACATTCAGAAAACTAAAATCACAGCATCTGGTCCCATCACTTCATGGCAAATAGATGGGGAAACAGTGGCAGAATTTATTTTGGGGGGCTCCAAAATCACTGCAGATGGTGACTGCAGCCATGAAATTAAAAGATGCTTACTCTCTGGAAGGAAAGTTATGACCAACCTAGACAGCATAATAAAAAGCAGGGATATTACTTTGCCAACAAAGGTCCGTCTAGTCAAGCTATGCTTTTTCCAATAGTCATGTATGGATGTGAGTGTTGAACTATAGAGAAAGCTGAGCACCGAAGAATTGATGCTTTTGAACTGTGGTGTTGGAGAAGATTGTCTTCTTAATAGTCTTGAGAAAATTCAAGTCCCTTGAACTCAAGGAAATCCATCCAATCCATCCTAAAGAGATCAGTCCTGAGTATTCATTGGAAGGAATAATGTTGAAGCTGAAACTCCAATACTTTGGCCACCTGATGTGAAGAGTGACTCATTTGAAAAGACTCTGATGCTGGGAAAGATTGAAGGCAGGAGGAGAAAGGGATGACAGAGGATGAGATGGCTGGATGGCATCACCGACTCAATGGACATGAGTTTGGATAAACTCCAGGAGTTGTTGATGGACAAGAAGCCTTGGCGTGCTGCAGTCCATGGGGTTGCAAAGAGTTGGACACGATTGAGTGACTGAACTGAAATGAACTGATCTGATCAGGTTTGAGGGCTTCTGAGAAGCTAAGTAAGATGAGAAAGTCAATATAGCCACTGGGGTTGGAAACAGAGACCTGTGCAAAAGTTAGTGAGACTTTCTATTTTCAGAAGCATATTACAGTGTAATCTAGAAGGGAGTGGCTTAAAGATCTAATGAGCATTACATTATGGACTTGTAGTTGTGAAAAGGAGAGATATTGCAGTAGTTTCAAGATCATGAAAGGTTAAGTAGATTGATCTATCTGTCTGTCTATCTATGATTTATTTTAAAAAATAAATTTTATTTTAAAAAAAATTTAGAAAGAACAACTTGAAGAATTATCCTGTTGAAAGGAAAGGGAGATAAATATACAAGAGGAAGAAATAATATACAGTGTAAAGTCCATAGGAAAGAGAAGAGATTAAGACAAAGCAAAAAATTTAAAAAAAGGACAGATTATCCTGAGATAGGTTTACCCAGTTTACCAAAGTTCCTGTTATTTTAACACCTTTTGAATGATCTTCAAATATATTGGGATTTTTCCTCTATTTTGAAGTAATCTGAGCATCTAATTTATAAACACACATTAAATGTATTTTATTTATGTTTCTGTTTTTATACTTGTCTGTTGCTTATATTTGTTTTTCCATAATAACTTCAGTAAAATGAGGCAATGAAGTTTCATTAATCCATGCAAGACTCCTCTGTATGTCTCCCACGTGGCAGTAACTTACCACACATTCACCCCTTTCTCTCTCCAAGGGAGTGGAACATTGTTAATGAGTTAGATTTATTAACTACGTGGTCAGATTTATGTTTTAGGTATTTCTTCCTCAGTTAAGTAGAGAAAAATTCTAAGCCAAAGAAAGACAAGTTAGGGAGGATAGTAGAAGGAGACTGCAATAAGCCAGAAGAGAAATAATAACAGTCAGTGTTATCTGGGATAAGAATGAGGAATGTCAAGACAATGAACAGCAATAACAAAATCAGAATGCTATACAGAATTACTTAGAACATAAAAAATGTCAGTGGCTTCCTGACTGTGTTGCTTTTTAATATTTTTGTTTAAGATTTAGTATCAATAACAGGATTACAGTATGTATTAGCTCTGTCTAGTGTTTGTATACATAGATACATTACAGATACATAGTATATGTCGAGATAGTGAATAGATACAGATTATATGCATATTTATAGCTAATTAATATGTATATTTGCATCAAATTTTACCAAATTCTAATATTTGATTTGCCCAGTTAGTGGTTTATAGAGATGAAGTATTGTGTTTACATTTATTATATTTTAGAGTATATTATGATAAAAATTATAGTTAAGAATAGAAAATCAAGAATATTTAAAAGTGATGAGAATGTAATCATTTAAAATGTATACAGAGGTCTCAGTATATTGTGTTTTCAATGCCATTGCAGAATTTCCATGCTCCCCTAAGGCTTCGTAGAACTTAAATTATTTCTGTGATCTCTATATGCTCTGATAATCATAAAGCTCAGTCATAATTCTTTGTTCAACTTTGGATTCACACATACAATTGTCTCCATCTGACTGAATTTTATTATTAAAATGATCAAAATTTGCTCAAAATACTACAAATGGAACCAGTCATTTTCACAACATGTGTTCTTTCTATATATTTGTTTATCCTAGCTGCTGTGCTCAGAATATAACTAGTCACCAAGCCCAGAACCTTGAGTATTATTCTAAATTCCACATGCATCCTTACTCCACTGTTTTACTCAAAGGTTCTGATTCACTAATAATTTCTATTTAATGCTAATCTTGGTCTACTTCACTCCACTGACAATATTCCCTTTAATAGCGAAAGACATTGCAAACTCAGTTCAAAGTTTATGTAAAATGCATTTCCACTTGTTTGGCTATGTCTCTTTATAGTCATACATGCTGTAAAAGCACTCACAGCCTCCAGAATGCTTTGAATATCCTGTGCCCAGAAATAGAGTCTATCCTGTGCACTCTCATCTCCTACATTGCATTAATAGACTAGTTGTAATGCTTTGGGGGGTTATTTGGGGAAATAACTCCCATGGTAGTTCTGAACTGAAAACGTCTCCCAGTTGCATGAACAGTGTCAGATAATCCCCCTAGCTGCAACTTCTGAAATTTTGTTCAATAATCACTGCATGCCCCCTGCATCTAGCTTTCCTTTTTTCCTTCATATTTTAGCTCAGAAATTCCAAAATTTATATTTGTACTGGTCATGAATAGAGTTATAATTGGGGAAAAAACTAGATGATCATTGATTAGCATACCTCAAAAGAACATGTAGAAAACTGACCAATGTCCCTATTGGAAGCAAGGTTTCTCTACTCTGTTTCCATTTTCCTTTTGTCTTTACTTTCCTGTCATATCACCTAATTTTCCAACCATGATAAAGATACTCTGCATGGTTGTGGGAACACTTTCCCTGAATCCTAATTTATGTTGTAAGAGCATTAGAAAAAGATTGTTTTCTATCATTCATGCTTAGAAATATGCTGGGTAAGATCTTTGATCACCTGACTTAATCCTATTCCTACAATCATAAGCATAACAGGGTTCTGTGTGTAAGTTGTGTAACCAGAAGAATGAGTAGAAAGGCAGACACAATGTTCAGCACTTTTGGTAGTTATAATAAATATATTTTATTTCAAAAATATGTTCATCATGTTTGATTATAATTTTAATTTTGAATATTACCTTTAGTCAACACATATTTAGAAAATCTGTTGTATTTGATTCTTCCATTTATTTACTACAAACAGAAAGGAAAAATAACCCCTTTCTTCTGCTTCTTGGTACATTTAGTCCTACTGCTTCAGGAAACAGCAGAAAAAATACAATATTAGTATATTCTTTCTTGTTCTTCCCACAGTGACCGGAGATAAAGCTCAGCACGAATGAATATATAGTGAATGATGCTAAGGTCATCTTGGCATATGTTCTGAAAAATCAAGCAGGCCTGAGTTTGTTAAATGCCAATTCCACCACAATCTGGATATAATGAGGACATAATGATGAAAGTATTCGGAAGTTCTCTTATGCTAGGTTGTGTTCTTCAGACTTTAGATCTAAAGGAACTGTGGGTTTACTTGTCCAAAGTAGATTCTTGGCAAGTTGATCTCCTACAAATGTCCACAAAAGCCAACCATTGTTCTTAGGGAGCCAACTCTGGGTGTGGCTAAGATGGAGGGTCATGAAACCAGTCTGACATGTTATGCACATGCAAGGCCAGGCTTGGAATCTTGTAATTAGCCTCCTAATTACATCATGAGGGGTGATGTACATGATGTCCATTGTCAGGGAACATTTAACAGGAGGATTTCTGTGTGCTATTTTCTGTCTCTCATAAATCCTCTGTTCCTTATCAGTTCCTGACAACAGAAAGAGTGGAGCAGCACACTGCTCCCAAGACTGAAGGACTGAGGTCACAGGATGAAAATGCGTGTGTGGATTTTTAAAAGGAATGAATATTTGTCATTCCTTATGACAAAACTGCTTAGTCATGACCCTCTTTCTTGAGGTATGGATTGTCTTCTGACCTTATGACTATTGCTAATTCCTTGTTTCCTTGATAACGGTTGCTGTATGTTTGGTTTTCTGATCTTTATCATTGTCTAAAGAAATTCCTTGTATAACAGCCTATATATACTCACAGAAAGATCATTAAAGCACGTTTGCTCCACCAGAGACTTGGGTCCCTGTGTCTTTCTCTCTCTCTCTCTCTCTCTCTCTCCCTCCGGCTAATTCTCTGGAGCATAGAAATCCGCCGAGCTCACTCTCCTGCCTGCGCTTTCAAGACCTCCTCGACAGAACCTGTGCCTTCGTGAGTGAATCAAGCCCTGATCTAGGGTTTTATTGGTTCTCTGTGTAAACCAGGGAATACTAGCCTCTTTCTATCTTTCACTTTCTTATCGTGGACTCTGGACCGCCAGGTTCCAGTCCATTAAAGGACCGCGACAGTACATCACGAGAACACTGATGTTGGTCCAACTGGGGATGCTGAGCCAGGCGATCAGGACTGGAGCCAAGGGGCTGGCCATGAGTGCTACTCCCAGATTCTAATCATGCCAGGGGAGGGATAATGATTTCTTAACCATGCAGTCTAACTAACCAGTCTAAGGGTTTTGTCCTATCAGAGTCTAGAAACTGGTCTTGCTCTATTCCTAGGCTCTAACCCAGAGTGTAACTGGTTACAAGGGATCCAAACTTCTGCCACCTACCCAGACTCAGTTTTCCCTCAAAACTGTTCCATCAACCTTGATGTGTGTATTCTCTGACCATTTATTTGATCTTGTTCACTTGATATTATATTCACAGTTGTTTTTCCTCATTTTTCAAAATACTTTTCTATAGGTAAACTCACAATCTAGCATTATAGCTTCCCACCAAGGCTACACAAACTTCCTCTACTGTCCAAAATATCCTTTACCTTTTCATAGTAAACATTCATTCCTTAGATCCCAAGTCAAGTATCACTAGTCCTTCATGTTTTACCTTATTTCCTGACAGAAATAGATAGAAATAATCACTATAATTTGTAACAGTTTTGTAGTTTCTACATATTTCTAGAAAAGAACATAAAAATTGCAAATTTAATTATTTGTTTGCATGATTGCCTCCTGTAGAAAAATGTGTTTTTCCAGGGCAGGCCCCATTCATCTTTTTATTTCTCTCTTAGCCACATGCCCAAACTAGAATAAACATTTGATAAATTTGTGGCACAGAAATTGGCATGAAAACACCACTCAAAATCCACTGTGTCAGAAATAACCAAAACATTTAGATAATAAAGTTCAAAGCTAAATTTTGAATGAAAATGATGCCACCATCTGGCTTATCTCAAAGAAAGAATGAGAAAAGTAATCTCACAGAGTACTGACTACAAAATCAAATGTGTTGGGTAACTTGGAGAAATAAAAATTTATCAGTAATGATTTAAATTGTCACTCATTGTTTTAAAGTTACATTGAAAAATTTGAGCTTGAACTACTCTCTGGTTATTTCATGGTACTTGATAGAGCATCTGAGGACATTGGATAAATGGCCTCTCTTGATCACAATTCATGATGCATTGGTTTAAAAGAAGTACCTATAATTCCTGTCACTTGTATCATTTAATTATGCATTTGTGTATTCTTCAGAAGTATGTAGCTTAATAACAATGATTAATTTTTAAAATACAATTTTATAGTGTCATTTATCCAAGAAAACATCTCCCTGAAATTTGTAGGTTGCAATTATTTCTTAAGTGAATGCCATATCTTGTGCTCTATACCATATTTTATTTTTCATGAAGATTTATCTTTCTTATACACCATGCTGCATATTTTTAAATCATTGATAAAAATTTACAAATATATTAGACATTTAGATTTCTCATTTTGGAATGCATACATGAGATTCAGGCAAACAGAATAAATGGAAGTTTTCCCTTTTCAAGAGGCAGTAATCATGTAAACAGATACAATGAAAGTGAATCAGATGAGAGGAAAGCCCAGAGAAGTTGCAGAACCAATAAAGAGAAGGCAGCTGCCAGTATTCCTGAGGAGTACTTGAATGCATGGGACGTGTTCACCAAGCATGCTTATGAATATGTACTTTCAACAACAGAGATCCTGCATTTAGACTGAAGTTGAAATAAGCACAAGAAAACAAACAAGAGCAAAATTCCCTAGAGAAGGCTCTTGTCTGTCTGATTAATTTTGCAATGAGCATATAAATTAACAATGAATTTTTAAAGCAAATGCCCTGTGGTACATTTTAGTTAAACTGAAAACAAGCAAGCCAATTGATCCCATTACTACTTCACAGACATCTCTTTGCTCCAAAATATTATCAAAGTTGAGAACTTTCTCAGGAAATCTGAAGAGAGAGTAAAATGATGAAAAATGTCAGAAATGTGCTGTAGATTTTCTTAAAAACTGTATCTTCTCCACTTTAGCTAGAAATGGACAAGGAAACAAGTCCCTTCCTGTGTACACTTCATCATTAAAAAATAAATGTCATGCCAGTCCCACAAAACACATGCTAAGCACGAGTTAACATGAAGGATCAGGTTGTCAAGTCAGACTCACACAAATCCGTGATCTTATTCAGTTTTAACCTTTATTAACAATTTCAAGTAAATGAGCTCTTAAGGGTCATGAGTGATGCATGGTGAGGTATAGGGATTTTTAGCGTGCCTTTGTACCTACAACAGATGTACACACTCTCACTAAAGTAAAAATTGAGGTCTCAACTTAGGAAAATGTTGAGTGTCCTCACAGTCAAGACCAGATTCAGTTGCAAACCACCTCCCTTTTCTATTCAAATAGTCATATAGCATATGTGACATTTTCCAGGGAGCCATGCTTCCTTCATCCACAGATACCAACTGCATTATATAAGTAAACTAAGACTACATAAGTAATCTTAGGTCATGTTTATCTTACATTTGGTATGTTTACAGGATATAAATCTATATACCATATATCTTTTCATATATTGTATAGCATATCTTTTGTGTCATATAAAGACTCTTTTGCATTAATTTATTTGCCAAAAGGTCAGTTATTACAATGTTCATAAGGAGATTAGACTAGGATCACCTATCTGCCTTCTTTCCTCCTTGAATTTTCAACCCTCCACCTCATAAATAAGAGCAAAATGGATTGCAAGTTGCTCCTTGACTCCATTCACCCTGGCATGCATTTAACAAATTTGGTTTTAATTAACAGCAAATCATTAACTTTCCCTGGTATCCACTTAAATTGGGCTTTGGACAAGACAATGTAAGGGGCTTATTGTAAGAATTTCAGGTACCAATAAGCAGCAGTGAATCACTGAATATTTCTGGTAAACTTCTGACATTAAGGAATCAATTAAAATAAGGTAAGGCACAAAATATCCTTCCCTTTACTACCAGTGCCTGAAGAATGTAATGTATAGGGGAAGCATGGTAAATGTTTGTCAAATTAGATTTCTTTAATGCAGAGACATCCCTGATTTTTGAAACAGAAACTTCAATTTAGAGACTCAATTTAGTTCTCTTGCATTCTAATTTAAACCTCTAAAAAGTTTTTATTCACATCATTTCAAAATAAGTTAAATTTGACAAGTTTCACCATTATCAAACTTTGTTTTTTAGCTCTAATAAAAAAAATATATAAATCCTTCTTGAGTAGCAGATAAAAATAAATAAACCTAGCAGAAAAAGTAATACTTTTCTCAATCCTTCAAAACCGTGTTACAAAAATAAATAACAGCAGTAAAATGTATACTCTGTAATAAAAAATAAATATACCTAACAGAACTGTTTAATTGACCCCTACCATCTTTTATTAAATAGCAAAGTTTTAGCCACAAACTTTAAACCAAAAGGCTTAATCTATTTAAAAACTTTACTATCATCATATTTGTAAACTTTTTAAACAAATTTCTATAAAATTTCATAGAAAAGCCCCTTTTCCATAATTTAAGTGCTACTTTATAAATGCCAAAACATTAAAGAAAAAGCTCATCAACCCCAATATCTATTTTTAAAAATGAACTTTCAAAAATTACTTGCCTTCTCAAACTAACCATTGAAAGGGAGATCACAAATAAATAAAATGTGTAATATGAGTTTGTATTGGTAGAATCAATGATTGCCCCATTTCACATGCTTGCGTGGTAATGCTCAAAATCCTTCAATCTAGGCTTCAACAATTCATGAACCAAGAAATTCCAGATGTACAAGCTGTATTTAGAAAGGCAGAGGAGCCAGAAATCAAATTGCCAATATCCAATGAATCATAGAACAAGTAAGACAATTCCAGAAAAACATCTACCTCTGTTTCATTGACTAGAGTAAAGCCTTTGACTGTGTGGATCACAACAAACTGTGAAAAATTCTTAAAGAGATGAGAAAACCAAATCACCTTACCTTCCTCCTGAGAAACATGTATGCAGGTCAAGAAGCAACAGTTAGAACTGGACATGGTACAATGGACTGGTTCAAAATTGGGAAAGGAGTATGTCAAAGCTGTATATTGTCACCCTGATTATTTAACTTCTATGCAGAGTACATCATGGAAAATATGGGACTGGGTGAATCCCAAGATGGAATCAAGATTGCCAGGAGAAATAGCACCAACCTCAAATATGCAAATGAGACCACCATAATGGCAGAAAGAGAAGAGAAACTAAAGAGCTTTGATGAGGGTGAAAGAAGAGAATGAAAAGCTGGCTTAAAACTCCACATTCAAAAAACAATAAAATCGTGGCATCTGGTCCCATCACTTCATAACAAATAGATGGGGAAAAAATGGCAAGAATGGCAGATTTTATTTTCTTGGGCTCCAAAATCACCGTGGATGGTGATTGCAGCCATGAAATTAAAAGATGCTTACTCCTTGGGGAAAAAACTATGACAAACCTAGATAGCATATTCAAAACCAGAGCCATTACTTTGCTGGCAAAAGTCCACATAGTCAAAGCTATGATTTTTCCAGTAGTCAGGTACAGATGTAAGATTTGGACCATAAAGAAGGCTGAGCACTGAAGAATTGATTCTTTCAAACTGCAGTACTTAGGAAGACTCTTGAGAGTCCCTTGGACTGCAAGATCAAACCAGTTAACCATAAAGGAAATCAGTCCTGGATATTCATTGCAAGGATTGATACTGAAGCTCCAATCCTTTGACTTCCTGATGCAAAGAGCAGACTCATTGGAAAAGACCCTGATGCTGGGAAAGATTGAGGGTAGGAGAATAAAGGGGCAACAGAAGATAAAATGGTTAGATAGCATCACTGACTCAATGGAGATAAATTTTAGCAAACTCCAGGAGATAATGAAGGACAGGGAAACCTCATGCACTCCAGACCATGGGGGCCACAAAGAGTTAGACATGACTTAGTGATTGAACAACAATGACGTTGAACACATTAGCTTATGTTGTAGATAAGTGTTCTACTTTTTTTCAACTGTGTTTTGATGTCAGAAGACTACAGAAATAATTAACTCTAAGTTGACTCTGAGAAATTTTTCAATCTATTCTTTAATATCAGAGGCCATTTTTGTAACAGAAAAGTCTAATGACCCATGCATACAATTTGTAGCTGAGAAATTCAAGTAGTCTTCTTTTATTTTTAATTTGTTTAACTTTGAAAATATATAATTAAAGTTTCAGAGGAGAATTATCTAAAAGAGAACAAAAATTGCAATCATAATGTAAGATGTCATATATCATAAAGGAAATATGTTTGGATAGAAATCACAATACTTAAGTTGTTTATTGCTGCTGCCGCTGCTGCTAAGTCGCTTCAGTCATGTCCGACTCTGTGCGACCCCATAGACGGCAGCCCACCAGGCTCCCCCATCCCTGGGATTCTCCAGGCAAGAACACTGGAGTGGGTTGCCATTTCCTTCTCCAGTTGTTTATTAAGCAACCTAGATGTCCATCAGCAGATGAATGAATAAGAAAGCTGTGGTACATGTACACAATGGAGTATTACTCAGCCATTAAAAAGAATACATTTGAATCAGTTCTAATGAGGTGGATGAAACTGGAGCCTATTATACAGAGTGAAGTAAGCCAGAAAGAAAAACACCAATACAGTATACTAACGCATATGTATGGAATTTAGAAAGGTGGTAACAACAACCCTGTATGCGAGACAGCAAAAGAGACACAGATGTATAGAACAGTTTTTTGGACTCTGTGGGAGAGAGGGGAGGGGGGATGATTTGGGAATATGGCATTAAAACATGTATAATATCATATAAGAAACGAATTGCCAGTCCAGGTTCGATGCAGGATACAGGAAGCTTGGGGCTGGTGCACTGGGATGACCCAGAGGGATGGCATGGGGAAGGAGGTGGGAGGGGGGTTCAGGATGGGGAACACATGTACACCCGTGGTGGATGCATGTTGATGTATGGCAAAACCAGTACAATATTGTAAAGTTAAACTAAATAAATAAATTAATTTAAAAAATAAATAAATATAGACATATATAATTATTGGCAATTCTGCTGAAGTGTTCAGGTAAATGAGCATGAAAAGAACATATCATCAGAGTAGGCTTTTCTATTTATCATCTTTGTCCTAAATAATTAAATAATGTGTTCATAAAAAAAAAAAGAATAGTTCTAATTATATTTAGGGACAAAACTGTGTCAAGAATTTTTTTTTTTTTAGGATGTATATATCTGAAATCTCAATTTTTTTTTATTTATTTTTTTAAATTTTATTTTATTTTTAAACTTTACAATATTATATTGATTTTGCCAAACATCAAAATGCACCACCCCCAAGCATCCAGTATCATGCATCGAACCTGGACTGGTAACTCGTTCCATATATGATATTATACGTATTTCAATGCCATTCTCCCAAGTCATCCCACCCTCTCCCTCTCCCACAGAGTCCAAAAGACTGTCCTATACATCATTGTCTCTTTTGCTGTCTCGTATACAGGGTTATTGTTACCACCTTTCTAAATTCCATATATATATGTTAGTATACTGTATTGGTGTTTTTCTTTCTGGCTTACTTCACTCTGTATAATAGGCTCCAGTTTCATCCACCTCATTAGAACTGATTCAAATGTATTCTTTTTAATGGCTGAGTAATACTCCATTGTGTATATGTACCACCACTTTCTTATCCATTCATCTGCTGATGGGCATCTAGGTTGCTTCCATGTCCTGGCTATTATAAACAGTGCTGCGATGAACATTGGGGTACACATGTCTCTTTCCATTCTGGTTTCCTCAGTGTGTATGCCCAGCAGTGGGATTGCTGGATCATAAGGCAGTTCTATTTCCAGTTTTTTAAGGAATCTCCACACTGTTCTTCATAGTGGCTGTACTAGTTTGCATTCCCACCAACAGTGTAAGAGGGTTCCCTTTTCTCCACACCCTCTCCAGCATTTATTGCTTGTAGAATTTTGGATCGCAGCCATTCTGACTGGCGTGAAATTGTACCTCATAGTGGTTTTGATTTAATAAATTACTGAAAAATGAAGTGATGACCACATATACATTAAACATGGTCATAATGAACACATAAAGTATTTATAAAGATATTTTAAAGCTCTTTTTTTTTTTTTTAACTGACCACAGTTTGGAAACCATTGATATAAGGGACACCATCAAGGCTGGCATGCAAGCAGATGGACTACATGATCACTTACCTAATTAATTTTAGATGTCCTCATGATTTAAAAAACAATAATAATTATGGAAATTTAGTAGCTAGAAGTTTGTTTCTTAAATCTAAGCCTTTATATTAAACTAAAAGAAAATATACCTTAGTCAAATTATACTTGAAAGTTTCTGTGGTAGAAGCAAGGAAGAAAAGTAGAATTTATATATGTTTTCTGAGTGGGGCTTAATAATTGTACTTAGATTTTGGCTTTTATGTAAATATTGACTCATTGTTGGTAACATAGAATATCGTTTCACCATGAACAATGGCCAAGCTTGTTTACAGTTATTTCTTCCTTCTTCATCATTGGTTACCTCCATTAACTGAAAGTATAATCCCCCCCATATCGCTGTTGAGTGCATCCATAAGATTTGCTTTAGTCAATGGAATGTGGGAAAAAGAGACAAAGTGCTAGTACTCAGCTGAGCATTTAATAGAACATCCCCTTTCCTCAGTTGTGCCTATAACATTTGTGCCATCTGCTGTGAGAACGCTTGTGCTGGGAAGTCGTTGGAGAACAGACACTTGGAGGAAACCAGAACCTAATCACCACCCCTACTGCTCACCAAATCATGGGTAAGAAGAACAATTTTTTTCAACATCAGCCAGTGAGACTTTAGGGTTGCTGCTAATTGAACTCTAATCAACTTTTCTTAAAACTCGATTAAGCAGGAACAGCTATCTATTATTTTATGCTGTTTAGTCACTAAGTGGCAACCCACTGCAGTGTTCTTGCCTGGAGAATCCCAGGGTCAGGGAAGCCTGGTGGGCTGCCGTCTATGGAGTCACACAAAGTCGGACACGACTGAAGCAACTTGGCAGCAGCAGCAGTCACTAAGTTGTGTCCAACTCTTTTGAAACCCCGTGAACTGGAGCCTACCAGGCTCTTCTGTCCATGGGGTTTTCTAGGCAAGAGTGCTGGAGGGGGCTGCCCTTTCCTACTTCAGAGAATCTTTCCAGCTCAGGAATTGAACCTGTCTCTTGTGTCTTCTGCATTAGCAGGCAGACTTTTTAGCACTGCACAACTTGGGAAGCCCCTATTCTATTTATATTTGAGCATAAATATGTCCATTTCAGTTCAGTTGCTCAGTCATGTCTGACACTTTGCAAACCCATGGGCTGAAGTAATCCAGGCTTCCCTTTCTTCATCAACACCTGGAGCTTGCTCAAACTCATGCCCATCGAATTGGTGATGCTTTCCAACCATCACAGCCTCTGTTGTCCCCTTCTCCTCCTGCCTTCAGTCTTTCCCAGCATCGGGGTCTTTTCCAATGAGTCAATTCTTCACATCACATGGCCAAAATATTGGAGTTTCAGCTTCAGCATCAGTCTTTCCAGTGAATATTCAGGACTGATTTTCTTTAGGATGGACTGGTTGGATCTCCTTGCAGTCCAAGGGACTCTCAAGAGTCTTCTCCAACACCATACTTCAAAATAATTCTTCAGCACTCAGCTTTCTTTATGGTACAACTCTCACATCAAAACGTGGTCCACTGGAGAAGGGAATGGCAAACCACTTCAGTATTCATGCCTTGAAAACCGCATAAGTATATGTTAGTAAACTTACATATGTTGCTATTTTTTTCTGTAAGGAAAATCTGAGTCTTGGTCTATGCGTTGCTCTGCTCCTTTAACCTCCATACACCAAGGATTTATACCTTTATGTTTGCAGTGTCATGTTCATCCCTTTAGAGGATTATTCATGACCTCTGCATTCTTTTCTACCCTTGCTTCTGGAAAAAAAAAAAACTTTTGTTTTTTTTCTACATACTCTAAACTAGTAAGGTTATAACTTAGAAATCCATGCTAGTCTTTGTTCTCTCCAGTACTAATAACACAGGTCTATTAAGAATGCTCTAATGTGTCCAAAGCCTTCGACTGTGTGGATCACCACAAACTGTGGGAAATTCTTAAAGAGATGGGAGTACCAGACCACCTGACCTGCCTCTTGAGAAACCTGTATACAGGTCAGGAAGCAACAGTTAGAATTGGACATGGAACAACAGACTAGTTCCAAATCAGGAAAGGAGGACGTCAAGGCTATATATTGTCACCCTGCTTACTTAACTTATATGCAGAGTACATCATGAGAAGTGCTGGGCTGGAAGAAGCACAAGCTGGAATCAAGATTGCAGGGAGAAATATCAATAACCTCAGATATGCAGATGACACCACCCTTATGGCAGAAAGTGAAGAGGAACTAAAGAGCCTCTTGATGAAAGTGAAAGAGGAGTGTAAAAAAGTTGGCTTAAAACCCAACATTCAGAAAACTAAGATCATGGCATCTGGTCCCATCACTTCATGGCAGATAGATGGGAAAACAGTGGAAACGGTGTCAGACTTTATTTTCAGGGGCTCCAAAATCACTGCAGATGGTGATTGCAGCCATGACATTAAAAGACACTTGCTTCTTGGAAGGAAAGTTATGACGAACCTAGATACCATATTAAAAAGCAGAGACATTACTTTGCCAACAAAGGTCTGTCTAGTCAAGGCTATGGTTTTTCCAGTGGTCATGTATGGATGTGAGAGTTGGACTATAAAGAAAGCTGAGCACCAAAGAAATTGATGCTTTTGAACTGTGGTGTTGGAGAAGACTCAAATCTTGATTCTTCTTCTTGAGAATCGACTCTCAATTGAGAGTCCCTTGGACTGCAAGGAGATCCAACCAGTCCATCCTAAAGGAAATCAGTCCTGAATATTCACTGGAAGGACTGACGTTAAAACTTCAATACTTTGGCCACCTGATACGAAGAGCCCACTGATTGGAAAAGACCCTGATGCTGCAAAAGATTGAAGGCAAGAGGAGAAGTGGATGACAGAGGATGAGATGGTTGGATGGCATCACCGACTCAATGGACATGAGTTTGAGTAAACTCTGGGAACTGGTAATGGACAAGGAGTCCTGACGTGCTGTGTAGTCCATGAGGTTGCAAAGAGTGGGACGCAACTGAGCGACTGAACTGAACTGAACTGAACTGAATGTGTCCAAACTTTTGCAAGATGTGCCTTTATCCATATGTCTTTTTCCATCTGGGAATCATTCCATGTTCTAGCTTTTGCAGTTTGCATTCTTCATTCCTGTGCCAGAACTTAGATGCTGAAGATCTTGAACTAGGTATAACAGGCTCTAACTGAAAATAAAATGTCAGTTCAGAAAATAGCATATATAGAAAGGGAGCAGAAAATATTTTTCTCATTTGTTTCCTTTCATAAAGAAAAAAATCAAAGAAAACAAAAGATAATTATTAGAAAATTACAAAGGCAAGAAAAGATACTGAAAAATTCAGGTCTATTTTTAAAAAAAGAATATACAAAGAAAAACGTATCAAAGCAAACTTCCTCAAAACTTCTATGGTATGAGGAAGAGTAAAAGAGGTCACTCAAGTGTGCAGCTCAAAGCCAAGAAAGAAATCTATAACTCATTGTTGAGATGTTATTTTAAAGATCAAATGCAAACTATTATATTCTAGAAAAATATCTTCTAAAATATTATTTTACTGTCTTTGTTCATGTATTTAGTTTTCTCTGTATTAACGGGCATTATTAAGAATAAATCAGTTTTAATTTCATGTTGAAGATTGAGAATAGAAAAAAAATTAGCTAAGGAAAAGTCCATTAAGAGTGATATATTACATGAATTTTGCACATTTGTTATGGTAGTAGACTAGTACAGTTTTTCACATAATGAAAATTATATATTTGTTATATATGTCCTTTGTGCAAATATGAGAATGCTACTGCGCAAATGGCTTTTTTTTCCTGGTGTTAAAAAATATAGCTATATTTTGCCTCATATAGAATTTAAATAATATAAATTAAATAATCAATACTTATATTGAAACAAATGAATACTTAATATTTCAATATTAATATTTAATTTTTCTTTCTTCACCCTTATATAGACCTATACCTAGCAATTTTTTTAAAATTCTAGAACATTGATTTCTGGTAGTCAGAGAAGCATAATATTCCTTGCAAGAGAACTTGAAATTTTTATAATGTTCTACTGAAGTAAGCTCAAAGAAAGTTAAAAGTTAACCATAAGAAAATTTGACAGAATTACATGAAGGAACACATATCACTCTTATATTTCGTAGGCTAAGAGCTTCAATAATACAGGAGATATTGTTACTTAGAAGTATATCCATAGGAAAAGAAATTACATATTTCAGAATTTGAGAAAAATTTTTTGGTATTGTACAATTTTTAAAAGCTGATGTGTTTTAAAAAATGACCACATTTTTCAATTTATTAGCTTTAACAAAACACATGATAGTAGGCACAAAAATTAGGCTAAAAACATATTTACATTAAGTCCATGGGGTAGATTAAAATGCCAACAATTTTGACGGCTTACTAACTCCTAGGAGCCATGGTAAGGAGCATCATTTAGTCATCACAATGATCCTGTTAAAAAGTATTATAATTATTTTCCTAGGGAAACTGAACCCTAGGTCATCATTTATCTACAATCTCAAAGTAATAGGCCTGGAGTTTAAAACTACATCTATTCAGGTCCAAATTAAATTTATACTTTACTATTTGCTCATTTACTTTTTCTTATTCTTTCATTCCATCAAACTGAATTCAAAGAAACATTCACTGAGCCACATATATATTCCAAGAACAGTTGTAGATGACTGTGAACAAGGCAGAAAAATACCAACCTTCCCAGTAAAATTTGTCAGAAAAAGCTAAAATATAATGGGGAAAGAGGGAAAGAATTATGGTGTTGGGAGATTTGTAGTTTTACAAAGTGGCTAGTGAAGTCCTAACTGAAAAGAAATGGCTCTATAAAGCCTGGAGATGGCCAGGGAAGAGGTCCTGTGAATATTCCATATCCTTCCTACAAGTGAACACCTGACCACTTGGCACGTACTTACTCTGCATGTTTTAAAACTCACTGTCTGACTGAGAATTCCAACCAGGTGGGAAGAATGCATTAAAACTTTGAGACAGGAGCATGACTGGTGTGTTCAAGGGACAGCAAAGAGGACAGTGTGGTCGGAGCCTAGGGAACAAGAGAGAAGCAATAGATGATGCATTCAGAAAAGTAATTTGGAGTTGATCATGTGCATTCCTGTCATTGGCAATGTTTTATTCTGCATGATTTGTGGAGTATTGGAGAATTGTAAGCAGAGGACTAACATAATCTGGCTTCTCTCTACTAAGATCCCTGAAGCTAAAGTGTTGAGAATAAACCTAAAGGGAACAAGTAGAAATGGAAGGAGGTTAAACATAGTGTTCAAGGAAAGCAGCTACAAACTACTGAAATATCAAAGGGATTAGAACTTATTTGTGCTAGAGTTATGAATGTGAAGAAATCTGGAGAAATTTATTAAATACTTAGCACATAAAGATCAACAGAATATTGTGATGAAATGGGAATCCAAGTACTGATTTGTGGAGATGAAGACTGAACTTCATGAACACTCAAACACTCACAGTAGCAGGCAAGCAGAGATCATTTCAAAGAGAGAGAGAAGATGTAGTGCTCTCAGCATAGACACTGAGAGGGGGTGAAATGCACCCAAAAATGTAGGACTTACAGCAATTTATATCTTTACAAGTATTGATTTTTACACATGTGGTTGTCTCATGACCATTTTTGACCAATCATTTTGAGGATTACAATACCTAATTTGGCATCTTTATGGCTTTTTTGATCCCCAGTTTTTAAGTTTTCTCAGACATTGAGTTGCCATCCTGTGATCCTTCCTGTGATCCATCCAAGACCCCAAGCCATTATTTAGGGACCAGATGTGTGGGCTAAGAGTTAATGGTCCACCTGGTAATCTTCTTGATAAGCTAGGCAGCAGAAAATGGTTGTCCTGTCCTGGGCCTGAAAGTTTTATGACTTATCAGCTCAGAGGGACATTCCTCTGAATGCCTGGAAACTGGAACAAAGAGTTTAGCTTTCAGTTAATGAAGTGAGATGCTTACTTGAGAAGAAAAACAAAAAAAAAAAAAAAAGAACCAAGGTCTCAAGAGTTTTTTTACTGTCTAAAAATACTGTCTAAAAATTTATTCCTCTGTAATGGGTTACTTATGAAGCATCAAAGAGGAGAAGTGAGTGCCAAGGATTTAGTGGACTTCTAAGCTACTGTTCGTGCAATAAAAATGAAATTGAAAAGTAAAACCCTGGTGCCTTGAACTACCCATTCCCTTTCACATGACTGTGGGGAAAAGGGTATAGATGGAATGGGGAACAAGTAGAGTCCTAAGCAGTCAGACAGTAATAGTTTAAAAAAAAACCAGAGTACAGGTCAAGTTGTCAGGCCTTCAATTGTAGAAAGTAGAGTGAATGTATATAATAATTTATGATTGATTTAACTATAGATGATAAAGCCATGGATATGGATGATATCACCTGAGAAGAAATATAAAATAAGAGAACTTCATCCAAGGAAGTATTGCAGTATATACCAGCATGCTGCAGATAGGTCTGGAATGGAGACAAATAGAATCAATATGCAACTGTATTTTCTATGAATGCTGTGTGTCATCCAGGGTAGCATAGGATACCCTGGTGGGATCACACTAACTTCTCCTAATTTACAGTGCATATACCTGGAGGCATAAGTAGAGAACAGGCCAGACAGAGCCCACAATTGGAATTATTCTACCTGCAGACTATCAGAAACATTCAAAATCAGCTGCATGTGATTGGGGCTTTTCCTAATGCACCCAAAAGAAAGTTGGGCTTCTTTATAAAACAGACACAAGGGTAGCTGGCAAGAAAGCCAGGTCAATCATAAAGCTAAATGCAGAAACCTTGCTTCCAGGGCAACTACCTCATTAACACAGAGAATAAGCTGTGCAAAAATGAAGTTTCTCTGCTGGAACTGCCCAGAGCTATGATTCCCTTGCTATTAGAGTCATTCTGTTAAATTGTTGTATAGGAAATGCAAATTTATATCCACAGGCCCTCCAGCTTAAAATCTGAGGAGCGTGCTAAAACAGCAACTAGGTAAACAGTGAGCAAATTTCAACAACACACCATCACTAATTATTAACACATCCAAGATAAGGTAATTAGATAAATTCAAGAGACTATAAACAGAAATTGGAGAAATAAAGAAAGAAAAATGGCAGGAAGAAAGGATAAACATATTTTGGTTTATACAAGTACAGTAAAATAAAAGGAAGTCAATCGAGTCTGAAATCTTTTAGGTAGAGAACAATTGTCAGCAATTTTTCCTATCCTGTCATCCCTCTCCTGGTTAGAGAACTTTTGAGAGACCTCTCAGTCTAACACTTTTTGCTTTCCAATGAGACATCAGCAAATAAGATTGAAGCTCTTAAAAATTGATTGTGCTTTACGGCTTATCCTCTCTTGAAACCCAGCTATCCTTAAGAAGTATGAGCTAGCGTTCTGGAGAGGAGAGACAATGGTCCCCATCACACATTTGGCCACAGCCTGCAGTCAACCAACTGCAGGTCCTGTGACCAAGGCCACCTAAGACTAACCAACTGAGCAGGACCAGCCTAAATTTCCTGAGAATGGCCCAGAGCCAAAGAAATGCCCCCACAGAATCATGAGCTAAAACATTGTTAATTTAAAGCATTTAGTTTTGAAGTGATTTATGTGAAATAAAAATCATTGTTATAGCTATTTATGTTTCAAAAAGTGATGTAATAAAGAGTCTGTCGACTAAAAAATATAATCACAACCTGAAAGTAAAGTTATTCTATTTGATGGGTAGGATTCTGAACCAGGAGACAGCACTTCAGCAACTCTGGGAAAACTGCTCCAAGGAGGCAGGAAGGGAACTCGGGCTGTATACAAGTTTTCAACAATGGAAGCAGGCAGTCTGTACATCAAAGATCAGATATCAAGTTAAAGAATGTACATTCTGTGTATGGGGAAGTGCAAGCCTCTGGATTCACTGAATTCATTTCTTTCATCTGGAACTCAGCTATCTGGGGCCAGATCCTGTTTCCTTGTTCACCTTGCTTCTTGCATTCCCCTAACTCCTCAGCAATCACTGTGGAGAGTGGTCGCATCTTTTGGATCCCAGTTTCGGGAGCCCTCTATCACATTTGGAGGCCAGAAATTGCTGATAGCTGTGATATTGCTTGTTTATTGATATGACAGGAGATATTTTCATTTCACAATTCAGAAAGTAACCAACCTTAACTCTGATTATGTGTTTACCTATGATTATGCAGATCTGAGCCAAATGAGAAAAAAACAGGGAACCATGGCTTACCAAGAAGTGTGGAGGGATTTTTTTTTAACCACTGACACTAGATGATAGTTTTTAAATGAATTGAAAATTTAATAAATAACTTGCAAACTAAGGAATTCAACAATAAGAACGTAAAAACAGTAATAATGAATCTGAAATCTCATATTATGCTAATAAAAACAGAAAATAAGATATGAGCAAGGAAAAAAAATCTCTTGTTTAATATCTTGATTTATACCATGGAGACTCAAGATACCTTTTTGTTGTAACACTATTAATAAAAAATTCAGGATAAACTGTGCTGGGTACTATTACTAGCATGCTTAGTAAGATAAGAAACTTAAAGCATACCAAGTAAATGTAAACTATATATAAAAACCGACATATAAATTGTATGATAACAAATGTGAGCTGAAAACATCAGCTTTTATGAAATATGTAAAAGGAATAAAATCAGCATTGAAAGACAAAGCTTCATAAATTATGAAACAAATAAAGCCTCACCAAATATGTGAAACAAATCCACATATTATCTACCCACTTAGAATAAATTGGATGCTAACGATTAAGTATAAAATATAGAAAATTTATGCTAGAGAAATGCAAATGAAAGATATTTGGTTATCTCCAGTACTATCACAAGAAAAATAAAAATAAATGCAAAATTCATTAAAAAGTAATAGCATTTGATTTTTTCATACAGCATATAATCTACAACTCTATAAACTTTCATAAGCCAAGTAAAGATTTGACAGAATGACAAGTGATCAGCTAACAAGTAATAACCTTAGAAATGTAACAAAATTAGCATAAATTCTGTGGTAGGAGATTTTATCACATGTCTTCCCTCTGGATAAATAAGTTAATTTCTAAATTAGTAATAAGTTACTGATCTGAATTATTCAGATAAAAATTTGTTTTTGAATCAAATTCTAAATCCTCCCAGAGAGAATAATTGTTTTTTAAATATCCCTAAGCAATTTCCAAAAATAGTATCTATTTTGGGCTATTAAACTCAACCATTTCAGCTAGCAGGATATTCATAGATTGTTTTTTGTAATTATAATGTGGTAATTTATAATTATTATTAAAGGTATCAAGAGAAAAAGCTAACCACCTGAAAATATTTTAGCTTTTTACAAATAATATTTCTAACCAACCCCTCCAAAAATAAAGTTAATAAAATTCACCAAGTATAGCTATTTAAAAAACACACTTTATGTTGAATAAAATTACAAATAATTTTAAAGTGGCACAGAAATAAGACAAAGACTTTATACCACTACTACTGTTTGAAATAGCATTTAAAATAGAACAGTGCAAAGAAATGGAGAAAACAATAGAATGTGAAAGCCTAGAGATCTCTTCAAGAAAATTAGAGCTACCAAGGGAACATTTCATGCAATGATGGACACAATAAAGACAGAAATGGTATGGACCTAAGAGAAGCAGAAGATATTAAGAGGTGGCAAAAACACACAGAAGAACTATACAAAAAAGACCTTAATGACCTGGGTAACCATGATGATCACTCACCTACAGCCAGTTATCCTACAGTGTGAAGTCAAATGGGCATTAGGAAGCATCACTACAAACAAAGCTAATGGAGGTGATGGAATTCCAGCTGAGCCATTTCAAATCCTAAAAGGCGATGCTGTTAGAGTGCTGCACTCAGTATGCCTGCAAATTTGGGAAACAGCAGTGGCCACAGGACTGGAAAAGGTCAGTTTTCATGCCAGTTCCAAAGAAGGGCAATGCCAAAGAATGTATAAACTACCACACAAATATATCACATTCTAGCAAGGTAATGGTCAAAATTCTCCAACCTAGACTTCAATAGTACGTGAACTGAGAACTTCCAGACGTACAAGCTGGATTTAGAAAGACAGAGGAACCAGAGATCAAATTACTGTATCTGCAGGATCATAGAAATGGAAGAGAATTCCAGAAAAAATCTGCTTAATTGACTATGCTAAAGGCTTAGACTTTGTGGATCACAACAAACTGGAAAATTCTTAAAGAGATATGAATAAAATACTACCTTACCTGCCTTCTGAAAAACTTGTTTACAGGTCAAGAGGCAACAGAACCAGATATGGAACAATGGACTGGTTCAAAATTGGGAAAGGAATATGTCAAGGCTGTATACTGTCACCCTGTTTATTAACTTCTATGCAGAGTGCATCATGCGAAATGTCCAGCTGGATGAAGAACAAGCTGGAATAAATATTGCTGGGAGAAATACCAATAACCTCAGATATGCAGATGACACCACCCAAATGACAGAAAGAGAAGAGCAACTAAAAAGCCTCTTGATAAAGGTTTAAAGAGGAAAGTGAAAAGGCTGGCTTAAAACTCAACATTCAAGAAACTAATATCATGGCAACGAGTCCCATCACTTCATGGCAAATAGATGGGGAAACAATGGAAACAGTGACAGGTTTATTTTTGGGTCTCCAATATCACTGTGGGTGGTGACTGCAGCCATGAAAATAAAAGATGCTTACTCCTTGGAAGAAAAGGTATGGCAAACCTAGACAGTGTATTAAAAAGCAGAGACATTACTTTACCAGCAAAGGTCTGTATAGTCAATGCTATGGTTTTTCCATGTATGGGTGTGAGAGTTGACCATAAAAAAGTCTGAGTGAGTGCCAAGAACTGGTGCTTTTGAACTGTGGAGTTGGAGAAGATTCTTGAAAGTCCCTTGAACTGCAAGATATCAAACCAGTCAATCCTAGAAGAAATCAACCCTGAATATTCATTGGAAGGACTGATGCTGAAGCTCCAATATTTTGGCCACCTGATACGAAGAGCCCACTGATTGGAAAAGACCCTGATGGCTGGGAAAGATTGAAGGCATGAAGAGAAGGGGACAACAGAGGACGAGATGGTTGTATGGCATCACTGACTCAATGGACACGAGTTTGAGCAAGCTCAGCGAGATAGTGAAGGACAGGGAAGCCTGGCATTTTGCAGTCCATAGGCTCACAAAGAGTTGGATATGACTGAGTGATTGAACAACAAAGACTATTTGAAATAGCATTAACTACTAAAATAATTCATACAAATGGAGGAGAAAAGGTAGCAATCAATATGAATACTTAAAAGAAGAAAAGAAAATTATTATTCTGTATAGATTTCAAGAGTGTCTCAAAAAAACACAAGAATATCAGCTGTTATACCAAGGAATCAGCTTAAGAGTTGAGTTTTAAAATAGATTTTAAACATCTAATAGCTACGATTTTCAACATAGATTTTATAAACAGTTTTAAAGCACTCATAGGAAATCGTAGATCATATGCTATTAATAGCACTTCAATCCCTATGAATAGGTTTAAAATGAAATGTGTGCTTAATCGCTCAGTCATGTCAGACTCTTTGCCCCACTCTGCACTGTATCCTGCCAGACTCCTATTTCCATGGAATTTTCCAGGCAAGAATCCTGGCGTGGGTTACCATTTTCTACTTCAGGGGGTCTTCCTGACCCAGGAATTGAACCTGCATTTTTTGAGTGTCCTGCTTTGGCAGGTGGATTCTTTAACACTGTACCACCTGAGAAGCCTTAAAAAGAAATATTAGAACCAATAAAATAAAAATAATAAAATTGTACTATGGTTAATAGAAGAATTATTAAATAAACATCAGCAATTCCATGACTCTGCTAGGAAAAATTAAATATCTGTTATATAAAAAAATCTTCAAATTAAGCTACATGTCATTTCAACCAAGTTTTTTCTGCACATAATAACATGAAAGCTTTTATGTATGTGTGTATGTACATGCACATTTGTATATTCATGACACATAATATTTTAATTAAATTTATGAAGTATGGATAGCATATTTTATTAGCACAAATTTCAGGTTACAAAGTTTACAAAATAATAATGACATTAGTTGCTTATCATGAAGCCTACTGTGGAGCTTATAGTTAATTTATAATTAATAATTTATAGTTAATTTATAATCTTTTATGGATTACTAATGTCAAAACTAAAATGTAGCTGCTGCTTCATAAAACACAAATCCAAGGTCTCCATCAGTAAACTTTCAAAGTTAAAAGTAAATAAAAACTGGATAACGATAAAAAGATCAATATTAGGGAATTAAAAATGAGGTGTTTTTGTTTAATATAAAGGCAACTATTGTACATTCAAAGAGCTTCTTATCAATTTAAATAGTACAGACAGTCTTGAAAGTGGGGAAATATATGGGATAAAGACAATACTTCAATTCCTTTATCAGTTAGGTAATCTTTTTTACTAATCTCTTTTCTCTGTTCCCTAGCTATATCAATTCAAAGCAACTTTAACTCTTTCTTCATAAATGTGCTGTAACAATGATTAACCATACTAGATTGAGATAATGAAAATGATGCTCTCACAGCAGTTACACAATCTTGCTGGGAGTTACTTTGGCTTTGGGAACCTCTATAAGCTAAAGTGAATATGAGATATGTAGGGAATATCCTAAGTACCATGTGGCTTTGAAACTAAGCTTTCTGAAAATACACCTAGATTTATGAACTTACTCATCTTCACTCTATGGGTACTGAGTATTTTTATGTAGTTCTCAAAAACCATTAAGCAATTTTACAAACCTAATTAAGCAAAATGTTCTCTATACTGAATTAATGAAATTGTCTATGTCAATGATGATAAACTCAAATGCCTGGCCCCACCAGGAAGTAGCATAAATGAGTGAAAGGACCAGGTGGAGTAACAGTGAACAGCACAGCATATGCTTTCTCCAGAAGGGCAGCTGCCTCTGGCTTTGGGTCATTGTTGCTTTGTGTGGTTGTGGCTCCTTCATTTTTCATGTGAAATCTCCATGTTTTTAATTATTAAAAATAATTCAATTTTACTGAAACAGTGCAAAGACTGAGTGCACAGAATTTAGTATGAGAATTATTAGTCAATTTCAGTTTTATCCACACACAGATACCAGTAAAATGTAGGCATTTTTCATATAATAACAAAGTGATAGAACTTGGGATGTGACTCCTAAAATCTCTAGGACACAGGAAAGACATTAAAATATGCAATGTTATACAGCAAGCAGTAAATGCTTCAACAGAATAAAGAACAAGCAAACCTTCCAGAAAAGGTGCTAAAGTAAATATGAGAGTCATCCTGATGTCTCATCTTATGAATCAAACTACAGACACTGCTGTGATTACACATATTCCAGGGGCAAGAAGAGAAAGAGAATGAGCCAAGTTCAGGACATCTCGCAATAGCCTGCAATATCCTGCTTTCTAGTGTATCTTTCCCTTAAATCTCTGGGAAGAAATTTCACATAACTTTATATGTGCGTGGGCCTAAACCAAGTCTTCAAAAATGACAATCTCACTGTATTATTTTACTGGAGAAAATATCAGAACGAAAGATGTAGAGATAGAAGTCCTAGAGGCCAGGATGTCCTGATGACAAAAAGACATAGTACATTTATTTTAAGGGTGTTCTAATGTCATAAATTATATTTTATTATATTTAATACAGGATAAAATACGTTTATTAAATACTACTGTATTCCAGATGCTTTATCTACATTACTTTGTTTAATTATAGCAGTAATTAGTGTTTTTATCTAGACTTTATGTGTAAAGAAATTGATATTGAGAGTAATTAGATACCAAAGGACATGCAGCTAGTAAATATATAGATTTCAGAAAGACATATAGGTATACCTAACTCCCTCAATACAACATTCTTCCACTGAGCAAAAGGAACAGAAATGCTTCCCTAGCCAAGTTTCATTGCTTCCAGAAAGTATGGAGAAAGGAGAGGCAAACCTTAATTTCTACTCTGTTATTGACTCGCTGTCAGTCTTCTCTGTCTTGTTTGTGAAGTTAAGTATGAGATTGTTATAAAGGATCATCCAGGAATTTAGGTAAGGTCCCTTCAGCTCCCATAATATATACCAGTCTTTGGCTTTTTAAATATATATGTATATATATATATTAATGATAGTTCCTTTAAAAGTGTTACATTATTATATTTCAAAGTAATATGTAAAATATATATCAGGCTATACAAAAGAGTAAAAAATTTCAAATACTAAGAAATGCATGCAATGAAAATTTTGCACTCATAACTTTGGAATCTAGGGCTTCCATGATGGCTCAGTGGTAAAAGATACACCTGCAATGCAGGAGACACAGGAGTTGCGGGTTCAATCCCTGGGTCATGAGGATCCCCTAGAGGAGTAAATGGCAACCCACTCCAGTATTCTTGGCTGGGAAACCCCAGGGACAGGGGCAGGCTGGCAGGCTCTAGTCCATGAGGTCACAAAGTGTGGGACATGGCTGAATACACACACAACTTTAGAATCTACCCTCCTCCCAACTTAATAGTTGCTTAGATATTCTAGAAAACAAATATATATATACACATATATGTAAAATATATGTGTGTTTGTTGATATACATATACATATCCCCCATATATGAAAATAAACATATAGATTTTTCATGTACATATATATGTGCATAATACATAAAATAGAAATTTAGTGACTACTAAAATATTATGAAGTAACACAATTTTGCCTAAGTTTAAGCTTATTTTTATTTCATACATGAGCATTGTGTAAAACACTTTTCATTGTGACTTCTAATATATTTAATAAAGCATAAGATTAAAAATATATCAACCGACAAGCAACTAATCTCAAAAATATACAAGCAACTCCTACAGCTCAACTCCAGAAAAATAAACAACCCAATCAAAAAATGGGCCAAAGAACTAAATAGACATTTCTCCAAAGAAGACATACAGATGGCTAACAAACACATGAAAAGATGCTCAACATCACTCATTATCAGAGAAATGCAAATCAAAACCACTATGAGGTACCATTTCACACCAGTCAGAATGGCTGCGATCCAAAAGTCTACAAATAATAAATGCTGGAGAGGGTGTGGAGAAAAGGGAACCCTCTTACACTGTTGGTGGGAATGCAAACTAGTACAGCCACTATGGAGAACAGTGTGGAGATTCCTTAGAAAACTGGAAATAGAACTGCCTTATGATCCAGCAATCCCACTGCTGGGCATACACACTGAGGAAACCAGAAGGGAAAGAGACACGTGTACCCCAATGTTCATCGCAGCACTGTTTATAATAGCCAAGACATGGAAGCAACCTAGATGTCCATCAGCAGATGAATGGATAAGAAAACAATGGTACATATACACAATGGAGTATTACTCAGCCATTAAAAAGAATACATTTGAATCAGTCCTAATGAGGTGGATGAAACTGGAGCCTATAACACAGAGTGAAGTAAGCCAGAAGGAAAAACACCAATACAGTATACTAACGCATATATATGGAATTTAGAAAGATGGTAACAATAACCCAGTGTACGAGACAGCAAAAGAGACACTGATGTATAGAACAGTCTTATGGACTCTGTGGGAGAGGGAGAGGGTGGGAAGATTTGGGAGAATGGCAATGAAACATGTAAAATATCATGTAGGAAACGAGTTGCCAGTCCAGGTTCGATGCACGATGCTGGATGCTTGGGGCTGGTGCACTGGGATGGCCCAGAGGGATGGTATGGGGAGGGAGGAGGGAGGAGAGTTCGGGATGGGGAACACATGTATACCTGTGGCGGATTCATTTTGATATTTGGCAAAACTAATACAATTATGTAAAGTTTCAAAAATAAAATAAAATTAGAAAAAAAAAAAAACACACAAGAAAAAAAAAAAATATATATATATCTAAGAAGCTTAGCAACATATTCAGTTTAAAAAAAGAAAATTAAATCTTCCTGCCACACAGTTTATTAGAAAACTAAACATACTCTTATACAATTCACCAATCACACTCCTTGCTATTTACCCAAAGGATTGAAAACTTATGTCCACACAAAAATCTGCATGCCGATGTTTATGGCAGCTTTATTCATAATTGCTAGAACTTGGAAACAACTCAGTTGTCCTTTACTAGGTGAGTGAATAATTAAGTTTAGTTACATCAGATAATGGAATATTATGCAGCACTAAAGAGAAATGAGCTATCAAGCCAGAATGAGACAAGGGGAAAACTTAAATGCATATTACTAAGTGAAAGAATTCAGTATGAAAAGGCTACATACCATATGATTCCAATCATATGACATTCTGGAAAAGGCAAAACTATGGAGAAGGAAAAAGGTCAGTGGTTGCTAGAATTTAGCAGGAAGGGAGGGTTGAATAGGCAGGGCACACAGAGTTTTTAGGGCAGTGAATCTACTCTATATAGCACTGTAATAGTAGGTCCATATTACTGTCATTTGTCCAAACTCAGAATGTATAACAAGAATGGACCCTAATATAAACTATGGTCTCTGAGTGATAATGATGTGTCAGTGTAGGTTCATGGAATGTAACTCATAAAGCACTCTGGTGAGGGATGTTGATCAGAGGGGATTCTATGGATGCATGGCAGATAGGAGGGTATATGGGAAATCTCTGTATCTTCTGCTCAGTTTTACTGTGAACCTAAAACTTAAAGTCTATTTAAAAACCAACCAAACAAACAAAAAATCCAAAAGAAAAGCTTCCTTCTTTGGTAAAAACAACATAATTGGGAATTTCCTGTAATATTTTTGCTCTCTTATAAATAGTAAAGGAAATATTTATGTACATCTAAGTCACAGACTTTTCAGTAAAAATGAAAATCAAAGAATGAAGTACAAATCAATATTCAGTATGATCTTATGGCATTTTCCATCCTTAGTGGAATTTAATCTGCTTGGCAGACTCATTTTGGATTTTTCTCATCTCTTTGTGATTTTATACTGACTTAAAATCAGCTTCCATGAAATACTGATGCATCCTTGCCATTGAGTGTATATAAAAGACCTTTCTAAAATGTAGAGTATTGATACTTAAGAAACAAAAAATGTTTTTATTAGAATTAGACTATTAGCATGTGACTATACTGGAACTTCCTCTAGAATTTTGAAATAGATTATTTTATCATCCATTCAACAGTTATTTTTGAAGTGTTAGGTAGTTTATTTGAAAAGGAAAAAAATATTTTGTCATTAAGTTATTTGTTTTTGTTGTTGTTGTTTTCAGTTTGAAACCACTAAGACTGCAAACTAAAACTTTTGAAAATTAAAAACAGAACAAAACAGAAAATTCATGTCTGTGTATTGATCTATATGTGGATGTTCTATATGCAGCTTACAGCTTAGTCATTAGAAGTCCTCATGCTGATTTGACTGTTAGAAGTTTGGAATTAGTCATATTTTGGGGCTTGCCGCAACTTCATTGGGAAAAAAAAAATCTGTTTTGTGTCGATCCAAGTAATAATGCCTAGGATTTTAGAATGTTTGCCTAATTCTACTTTTAAGCACTCTCCATTTAATTAGAAGTTTGTCTTAATGCTGTCATTAGGAAATTAATGCTGGATTGCTAACCCAAGGATCAACAGGAAAAAAAAAAAAAAAAAAAACACTGAAAGACCTTCATATCTTATGTACTTCACCCTGCTGAACCAAAATGGAGAGAAATCACGAGAAATGATCTTTCCTTTAAAGGGAAAAATTCAGTTTTCATCTATGGTCTTCCATCTCCCTGGGGTGATTTTACCCTCTCCATTGCCTAGCTACTTGCCTAAATCAAATCCCTAACGATTATACAGCGGAAGTGAAAAATAGATTTAAGGGACTTGATCTGACAGGCAGATGCCTGGTGAACTATGGACGGAGGTTCATGACATTGTACAAGAGACAGAGAGCAAGACCATCCCCAAGAAAAAGAAATGCAAAAAAGCAAAATGGCTGTCTGGGGAGGCCTTACAAATAGCTGTGAAAAGAAGAGAAGCCAAAAGCAAGGGAGAAAAGGAAAGATATAGCCATTTGAATGTAGAGTTTCAAAGAAGCAAGGAGAGACAAGAAAGTCTTCCTCAGTGATCAGTGCAAAGAAATAGAGGAAAACAATAGAATGGGAAAGACTAGAGATCTCTTCAAGAAAATTAGAGATACCAAGGGAACATTTCATGCAAAGATGGGCTCAATAAAGGACAGAAATGGTATGGACTTAGAAGAAGCTGAAGATATTAAGAACAGGTGACAAGGATACATAGAACGACTGTACAAAAAATATCTTCACAACCCAGATAATCACGATGGTGTGATCACGCACCTAGAGCCAGACATCCTGGAATGTGAAGTCAGGTGGGCCTTAGGAAGTATCACTATGAACAAAGCTAGTGGAGGTGATGAAATTCCATTTGAGCTACTTCAAATCTTGAAAGATGATGCTGTGAGAGTGCTGCACTCAATATGCCAGCAAATGTGGAAAACTCAGCAGTGGCCACAGGACTGAAGAAGGTCAGTTTTCATTCCAATCCCTAAGAAAGGCAATGCCAAAGAATGCTCCAAGTACTGCACAATTGCACTCATCTCACATGTTAGCAAAGTAATGCTCAAAATTCCCCAAGCCAGGCTTCAACAGTACATGAACCATGAACTACCAGATGTTCAAGCTGAGTTTAAAAAAGGCAGAGGAACCAGAACATCTGCTGGATCATCAAAAAAGCAAGAGAATTCCTGAAAAACATCTCTTTCTGCTTTATTGACTATGCCAAAGCCTTTGACTGTGTGGATCACAATAAACTGTGGAAAATCCTGAAAGAGATGGACACCTGATCTGCCTCTTCAGAAACCTGTATGCAGGTCAGGAAGCAACAGTTAGAACTGGACATGGAACAACAGACTCCAAACATGGTTCCAAACAACATGGTTCCCAATAGGAAAAGGAGTACGTCAAGGCTGTATTGTCACCCTGCTTATTTAACTTAAATGCAGAATACATCATGAGAAACGCTGGACTAGATGAAGCATAAGTTGGAATGAAGATTGCTGGGAGAAATATCAACAACCTCAGATATGCAGATGACACCGACATTATGGCAGAAAGGGAGAAGAACTAAAGAACCTCTTGATGAAAGTGAAAGAGGAGAGTGAAAAAGTTGGCTTAAAGCTCAACATTCAGGAAACAAAGACCACGGCATCCAGTCCCATCACTTCATGGCAAATAGATGGAGAAACAGTGGCAGAATTTAATTTTTTGGTCTCAAAAATCACTGCAAATGGTGACTGGAGCCATGAAATAAAAAGATGCTTACTCCTTGGAAGAAAAGTTATCACCAACCTAGACAGCATATTAAAAAGCAGAGACATTACTTTGCCGACAAAGGTACATCTAGTCAAGGCTACGGTTTTTCGAGGAGTCATGTATGGATGTGAGAGGGACTATAAAGAAAACTGAGTGCCGAAGAATTAATGTTTTTGAACTGTGGTGTTGGAGGACTCTTGAGAGTCCCTTGGGATGCAAGGAGATCCAACCAATCCATCCTAAAGGAAATCAGTCCTGAATATTAATTGGAAGGACTGATGCTGAAGCTGAAACTCCAATACTTTGGCCACCTGATGTGAAGAGCTGACTCATTTGAAAAGACCCTGATGCTGGGAAATATTGAAGGCGAGAGGAGAAGGGGACGACAGAGGATGAGATGGCTGTATTGCATCACTGACTCAATGGACATGAGTTTGAGTAATCTCTGAGAGTTGGTGATGGACAGGGAGGCCTGGCATGCTGTGGTCCATGGTGTCACAGAGTCGGACACGACTGAGCGACTAAACTGAAGTGATTGCCTAGCTAATGCTTTTCAGGCATTCATATGTTTAAATTTTACTTCCTCAAAGAGTTAAATGATGTCAGTAGTCTTTCACATCTATTTAAACCCTTTTCACTAATGCTTAAATGTAAATCTGTGCCAAATAGACCCATGTGTCTATTCTAACTTTCTAACATCACATACCTCATGATCTCACGCTCTTACTCCACACTAGTCACACTGGCCTCCTTGCTTTTTCTCAAATGTGCCAGGCATGCTCTTTTCTCAGGATTATGTCACTGATGCTCCATCACCTTTATGTTTTTCTCCAGTTGCCCAAATGCTGGCTTCTTGTTTCGCTCAAACTTTTGTTCACTTCATTTTCAGTCTTGTTTTCTCTCTATTTATTTAAAATTGATTCCTCCGCTAGTATCTCAAGCTCCTTTGTTTATTTTCCTCCATATACCCTCTAATATACCATAGTATATACATTAGACTATAAATTTGAACAAAGTAGTTTTGTTTTTTTTTTTTAATTGACTGCTGTATCTCTTCCATATTGGAATAATGGCTGGCTTGTTGCAGGTACTCAAGAAATATTTTCTAGTAAACAAATGAATGAAAAATATATTAAGGACATTTAATCTGGGATCTATTGGAGCCCATAGGTTGGCTTCATGGATTCAGTGAATCTCTTGAAATTGATTATAAAATATGCATAGGTCTTCCTATATGCATTCAAAAAGTGTGTGGCTACCTATCGCCATACTGAGGCCTAACATAATATATTTTTCAATGCTTAACACATGACATACCCAAAATTACAGTTAATATTATACATTGAATGACAAGTACCTGTTTATCCATCTGTTTTATTAGACTACAAAGTTCTCAAATCTCTTTGAACTCATGTTTTCTAACATAATCTTTGAACTCAAATTCTCATATTTGAAAATACCTTTGATCTTATATTATGAAGCATGCAACAAGCTAACCTTGCTTACAAATATTTGATGAACTGAGCAATTTGTATAACAGATAAAAATTCCACAAAGAAAAAATAGAGGACAAGTACAAATTGGTAGACTGAATAGCACTTGATGGAATGTCCTTCCCAAAACCCCATTAATGTAAGAGTAATAAAACAAAATATATGAGAAAATTCACCAAAAAGTGAACAAGATGTGAACATCATTGCACATCATTTCATTAACATTTTGGAA